>NW_026653279.1:0-14517 GCF_009828535.3 Hylobates moloch | reverse complement strand
TGCATTCATCTAACAGAGTTGAACCTTACTTTTGATTGAGCAGTTTTGAAACGATCTTTTTGTAGAATCTGCAAGTGGACAATTGGAGAATATTGAGGCCTACGGTGAAAAACAAAACATCTTCCCCCAAAAACTACACAGAAGCAGTCTGTGAAAATTCTTTCTATTCTGTTCATTCATCTCACAGTGTAGAACCTTTCTTTTGATTGAGCAGTTCTGAAACTCTCTTTTTGGAGAATCTGCAAGTGGACATTTGAGCGCTTTGAGGCCTATCGTGGAAAAAGGAATATCTTCAATAAAAAACTACACAGAAGCATTCTGTGCATCTTCTTTCTGACCTGTGCATTTATCTCATTGAGTTGAAGCTTTCTTTTCATTCAGCTGTTTTGAAACACTCTTTTTGTAGAATGTGCAAGTGGGCATTTGGAGATCTATGAGGACTATGGTGAAAAATGAAATATCTTCCAGTAAAAACTACACAGAATAATTTTGTGAAATTTTTTTCTATTGTCTGCATTCATCTCACAGAGTTGAACCTTTCTTTTGATTGAGCAGTTTTGAAACGCCATTTCTGTGTAAACTGCAAGTGGACATTTGGAGCGCTTTGAGGCCTATCGCGGAAAAGGGAATATCTTCAAGTAAAAACTACACAGAAATAATCTGTGAAACTTCTTTATGAACTGTGCATTCATCTCAGAGAGTGGAATCTTTCTTTTGATTGTGCCGCTTTGAAAAATGCTTTTCGTAGGAACTGCAACTGGACATTTCTAGAGCACTGAGACGTGGGTGAAAAACGAAATATCTTTCCATAAAAACTACACGGAAGCATTCTGTGAAACTTCTTCCTGATCTATGCATTCATCTAACAGAGTTCAACCCTACTTTTGATTGACCAGTTGTGAAACACTCTTTTTGTAGAATCTGCAAGTGGACATTTGGAGAACATTGAGGCCTACAGTGAAAAACGAAACATCTTCCCCTTAAAACTACACAGAAGCATTCTGTGAAACTTCTTTCTATTCTCTTCATTCATCTCAAAGAGTAGAACCTTTCTTTTGATTGAGCAGTTTTGAAACTCTCTTTTTGTAGAATCTGCAAGTGGACATTTGGAGCACTTTGAGGCATTTCATGAAAAAAGAATATCTTCAAATAAAAACTGCACAGAAGAATTCTGTGAAACTTCTTTCTGATCTGTGCATTCATCTCACTGAGGTGAACGTTTCTTTTGATTGAGCTGTTTTGAAACACTCTTTTTGTAGAATCTGCAAGTTGATATTTGGAGAACATTGAGACATATGGGGAAAAACGAAATATATTCCCATTAAAACTACACAGAAGCATTCTGTGAAACTTCTTTCTATTCTGTTCATTCATCTCACAGAGTAGAACCTTTCTTTTGATTGAGCAGTTTTGAAACTCTCTTTTAGTAGAGTCTGCAAGTGGACATTTGGGGCGATTTGAGGCCTATCGTGGAAAAAGGACTATCTTCAAATAAAAACTACACAGAAGCATTCTGTGCAACTTCTTTCTGATTTGTGCATTCATCAAACTGAGTTGAAACTTTCTTTTGATTGAGCTGCTTTAAGCACTCTTTTTGTAGAATCTGCAAGTGGATGTTTGGAGAACATTGAGGCTTACGGTGAAAAACGAAATATCTTCCCATTAAAACTGCACAGAAGCATTCTGTGGAACTACTTTTTGATCTGTGCATACTTCTAACATAGTAGAACATTTCTTTTGATTGAGCAGTTTTGAAACACTCTTTTTGTGGAATCTGCAAGTGGATATTTGGATATCTTTGAGGCCTATGGTGACAAACGAAATATCTTCCCGTAAAAACTACACAGAATACTTCTGTGAAATTTCTTTCTATTCTCTGCATGCATCTCACAGAGTTGAACCTTCCTTTTTGTTGAGCAGTTTTGAAACACTTTTTTTAGACTCGGCAAGTGGACATTTGGAGATCTTTGAGGCCTATCGTGAAAAACGATATATCTTCCAGTAAAAACTACACAGAATACGTCTGTGAAATTTCTTTCTATTCTCTGCATTCATCTCACAGAGTTGAACATTTTTCATTGAGCAGTTTTGAAACACTCTTTCTGTATAAACTGCAAGTGGACATTTGGAGCACTTTGAGGCCTATCGTGGAATAAGGAATATCTTCAAATAAAAAGTACAGAGAAGTAATCTGTGAATCCTCTCTATGAACTGTGCATTCATCTCGGAGAGTGGAAAATTTCTTTTGATTGTGCAGCTTTGTAAAAGGCTTTTCGTAGAAACTGCAATTGGACATCTCTATAGCACAAAGGCCTTGGTTGAAAGAGAAATATCTTCCCATAAAAACTACACGGAAGCATTCTGGGTAACTTCTTTCTGATCTGGGCAATCATCTAACAGAGTTGAACCTTACTTTTGATTGAGCAGTTTTGAAACACACTTTTTGTAGACTCTGCAAGTGGACATTTGGAGAACATTGAGGCCTACTGTGAAAAACGAAACATCTTCCCCTAAAAACTACCCAGAAGCATTCTGTGAAACATTTTTCTATTCTGATCCTTCATCTCACATAGTAGAAACTTTCTTTTGATTGAGCAGTTTTGAAACTCTCTTTTTGTAGAATCTGCAAGTGGACATTTGGAGTGCTTTTAGGACTAACGTTGAAAAAGGAATATCTCCAAATAAAATCTACACAGAAGCATTCTGTGAAACTTCTCTCTTATCTGTGCATTCATCTCACTGATTTGAACGTTTCTTTCAATTGAGCTGTTTTTGAACACTCCTTTTGAAGTATCTGCAACTGAATATTTGGAGAATACTGACGCATATGATGAAAAACGAAATATCTTCCCATTAAAACTACACAGAATCATTCTGTGAAACTTCTTTCTGATCTGTGCATTCATCTAACAGAGTAGAACCTGTCTTTTCATTTAGCAGTTTTGAAACACTCTTTTTGTAGAATCTGCATATGGACATTTGGAGAACATTGAGGCCTACTGTGAAAAACGAAACATCTTCCCCTAAAAACTACACAGAAGCATGCTGTGAAACTTCTTTCTATTCTGTTCATTCACGTCACAGAATAGAACCGTTCTTTTGTTTGAGCAGTTTTGAAACTCTCTTTTAGTATAATCTGCAAGTGGACATTTTGAGCACTTTGAGGAATATCGTGGAAAAAGGATTATCTTCAAATAAAAACTACACAGAAGCATTCTGTGCAACTTCCTTCTGATCTGTGCATTCATCCCACTGAGTTGAACCATTTTTTTGATTGAACTGTTTTGAAACACTCTTTTTGTAGAATCTGCAGGTGGATATTTGGAGAATATTCAGGCCTATGGTGAAAATCGAAATATCTTCCCATTAAAACTATGCAGAAACATTCTGTGAAACTTCTTCCTGTTCTGTGCATACATCTAACCGAGTAGAACATTTCTTTTGATTGAGCAGTTTTGAAACACTCTTTTTCTAGAATCTGCAAGTGGACATTTGGAGATCTTTGAGGCCTATTGTGAAAAACGAAATATCATCCAGTAAAAACTACAATGAATATGTCTGTGAAATTTCCTTCTATTCTCTGCATTCATCTCACAGAGTTCAACCTTTCTTTTGGTTGAGCAGTTTGGAAACACTCTTTCTGTATAAACTGGAAATGGACATTTGGAGTGCTTTGAGGCCAATCGTGGAAAAAGCAATATCTTCAAATAAAAACTACACAGAAGGAATCTGTGAATCTTCTTTATGAACTGTGCATTCATCTCAGAGGGTGGAACATTTCATTGCACCGCTATGAAAAAGGCTTTTCGTAGAAACTGCAATTGTACATTTGTAGAGAACTGAAGCCTAGGTTGAAAAAAGAAATATCTTCCCCTAAAAACTACATGGAAGCATTCTGTGAAACTTCTTTCTGATCTGTGCATTCATCTAACAGAGTTGAAACTTACTTTTGATTGAGCAGTTTTGAAACACCCTTTTTGTAGAATCTGCAAGTGGACATTTGGAGAACATTGAGGCCTACAGTGAAAAACGAAATATCTAACCCTAAAAACTACATGGAAGCATTCTCTGAAACTTCTTTCTGATCTGTGCATTCATCTGACAGTGTTGAACCTTACTTTTGTTTGAGCAGTTTTGAAACACTCTATTTGTAGAATCTGCAAGTGGACATTTGGAGAACATTGAGGCCTACGGTGAAAAACAAAATATCTAACACTAAAAACTACACGAAAGCATTCTCTGAAACTTCTTTCTGATCTGTGCATTCAACTAACAGAGTGGAACATTACTTTTGATTGAGCAGTTTTGAAACACTCTATTTGTAGACCCTGCAAGTGGACATTTGGAGAACATTGATGCCTACGGTGAAAAACGAAATATCTTCCAATAAAAACAACACAGAAGAATTCTGTGAAACTTTTTTCTATTCTGCCAATTCATCTCACAAAGTAAAACCTTTCTTCTGATTGAGGAGTTTTGAATCTCTCTTTTAGCAGAGTCTGCAAGGGGACATTGGGAGCACTTTGAGGCCTATTGGGGAAAAAGGAATATCATCAAATAAAAACTACACAGAAGCATTCTGTGAAACTTCTTTCTGTTCTGTGCATTCAACTAACAGATTTGAAGCTTACGTTGGATTGAGGATTTCCGAAACACTCTTTCTGTAGAAACTGCAGTTGCACATTCGGAGCCCTAAGGGGCCTATAGTGGAAAAAGGAATATCTTCAAATAAGAATTACACAGAAGCATTCTGCGAAACTTCTTTATGTTCTCTGCATTCAACTAACAGAGTAGAGGATTACATTTGATGGAGCAGTTCTGAAACACTCTCTCTGTGAAAATGCAAGTGGACATAGGGAGCGCTAAAAGACTTATAGAGGAAAAAGGAATATCTTCAAATAAAAACTAGAGGGAAGAATTCTGCGAAACTTCTTTCTGTTCTGTGCATTCAATTAACAGAGTTGAACTTTACTTTTGATTGAGCAGTTCTGAAACACTCTGTAGAATCTGCAATTGCACATTCGGAACGCTAAGGGGCCTATAGTGGAAAAAGGAATATCTTCAAATAAAAACTACACAGAAGCATTCTGCAATACTACCTCCTGTTCTGTGCATTCAGCTAACAGAGTTGAACCATACTTTTGGTTGAGCAGTTCTGAAACACTCTTTCTGTAGAAACTGGAAACGGATATTTGGAGCGCCAAGGGGCCTACAGAGGAAAAAGGAATATCTTCAAATAAAAGCTACACAGAAGCATTCTGCAAAACTTCTTTCTGTTCTGTGCACTCACCTAAAAGAGTTGAATCTTACTTTTGATTGAGCAGTTCTGAAACACTCTTTCTGTAGAAATTGCAATGGGACATTCGGAGCGCTAAGAGGATTATAGTGGAAAAAGGGATATCTTCAAATAAAAACTACACAGAAGCATTCTGTGAAACTTATTTATGTTCTGTGCATTCAACTAACAGAGTTGAATTTTACTTTTGATTGAGCATTTCTGAAATACTCTGTCGGTAGAAACTGCAAGTGGACATTCGGAGCACTACGGGGCCTATAGTGGAAAAAGGAATATCTTCAAAGAAAAATTACCAGAAGCATTCTGTGAAACTTTCTCTTCTGTGCATGCAACTAACAGAGTTGAAACTTACCTTTGATTGAGCAGTTCTGAAACACTCTTTCTGTTGAAACTGCAAGTGGACATTTGTTGCGCTAAGGGTCTTATAGTGGAAAAAGGAATATCTTAGAATAAAAACAATACAGAAGCATTCTGCGAAACTTCTTTCTGTTTTATGCATTCAACTAAAAGAGTTGAACCTTACTTTTGTTTGAGCAGTTCTGAAACACTCTTTCTGTAGAAACTGCAAGTGGATATTTGGAGCGCTAAGGGGCCTATACTGGAAAAAGGAATATCTTCAAATAAAAACTACACAGAAGTATTCTGTGAAACTTCTTTCGGTTCTGTGCATTCAACTAACAGAGTTGAACTTCACTTTTGATTGAGCAGTTCTGGAAAACTCTTCTGTAGAAACTGCAAGTGGAAATTTGGAGCGCTAAGGGGCCTACAGTGGAAAAAGGAATATCTTCAAATAAAAACTACACACAAATATTCTGCGAATCTTCTTTCTGTTCTGCCCATTCAACTAAAAGAGTTGAACCTTACTTTTGATTGAGCAGTTCTGAAACACTCTCTCTGTACAAACTGCAAGTGGACATTCGGAGCGCTATGGGGCCTATAGTGGAAAAAGGGATATCTTCAAATACAAAGTACACGGAAGCATTCTGCGAATCTTCTTTCGGTTCTGTGCATTCAACAGACTTGAGCTTACTTTTGATTGAGCTGTTCTGAAACACTCTTTCTGTAGAAACTGCAAGAGGACATTAGGAGGGCTAAGGGGCCTATAGTGGAAAAAGGTATATCTTCAAATAAAAGATACACAGAAGCATTCTGCGAAACTTCTTTCTGTTCTGTGCATTCAATTAACACAGTTGAACATTACTTTTTCTTCAGCAGTTCTGAAACACTCTTTCTGTAGAAACAGCAAGTGGACATTCAGAGTACTAAGGGGCCTATAGGGGAAAAAGGAATATCTTCAAATAAAAAGTGCACAGAAGCATTCTGTGAAAATCCTTTCTGCTCTCTGCATTCAACTAACAGAGTTGAAGGTTACTTTTGATTGAGCAGTCCTGAAACACTCTCTGTAGAATCTGCAATTGCACATTCGGAGCGATAAGGGGCCAATAGTGGAAAAAGGAATATCTTCAAATAAAAACTACACAGAAGCTTTCTGCGAAACTACTTCCTGTTCTGTGCATTCAGCTAACAGAGTTGAACCATACTTTTGGTTGAGCAGTTCTGAAACACTCTTTCTGTAGAAACTGGAAGCGGACATACCGAGCGCTAAGGAGCCTACAGGGGAAAAAGGAATATCTTGAAACAAAAGCTACACAGAAACATTCTGCGAAACTTCTTTCTGTTCTGTGCACTCACCTAACAGAGTTGAACCTTACTTTTGATTGAGCAGTTCTGAAACACTCTTTCTGTAGAAACTGCAATTGGACATTCGGAGCCCCAATTGGCCTATAGTGTAAAAAGAAATATCTTCGAATAAAAACTACACAGAAATATTCTGCGAAACTTCTTTCTGTTCTGTGCAATTAACTAACAGAGTTGATCCTCACTTTTGATTGAGCAGTTCTGAAACACTCTTTCTACAGTAACTGCAAGTGGACATTCAGATCGCTAAGGGGCCTATAGTGGAAAAAGGAATATCTTCAAATAAAAACTACACAGAAGCATTCTGCGAAACTACTTTCTGTTCTGTGCATTCAACTAACAGCGTTGAAGCTTACTTTTGATTGAGCAGTTCTGAAACACTCTTTCTGTAAAAACTGCAAGGGGACATTCGGAGCGCTAAGGGGCCTATAGTGGAAAAAGGATTAGCTTCTAATAAAAACTACACAGAAGCATTCTGCGAAACTTCTTTCTGTTCTGTGCATTCAACTAACAGAGTTGATCCTCACTTTTGATTGAGCAGTTCTGAAATACTCTTTCTGTAGAAACTGCAAGTGGATATTCGGAGCGCTATGGGGCCTATAGTGGAAAAAGAATATCTTCAAATAAAAACTACACAGAAGCAATCTGTGAAACTTCTTTCTGTTCTGTTCATTCAACTAACAGAGTTGAAGTTTACTTTTGACTGAGCAGTTGTGAAACACTCTTTCTGTAGAAACCGCAAGTGGACATACGGAGCGCTAAGGGGCCTGTAGTGGAAGAAGGAATATGTTCAAATAAAAACACATAAGCATTCTGCGAAAGTTTTTCTGTTCTGTGCATTCATCTAAAAGAGTTGAACCTTACGTTTGATTGAGCAGTTCTGAAACACTCTCTGTACAAAGGGCAAGTGGACATTCGGAGGGCTATGGGGTCAACAGTGGAAAAAGGAATATCTTCAAATAAAAACTAAACAGAAGCATTCTGCGAAATTTCTTTCTGTTCCATGCATTGAACTAACAGAGTTTAACCATACATTTGATAGAGAAGTTGTGAAAAACCCTTTCTGTAGAAACTGCAAGTGGACACTCGGAGCACTAAGGGGCTTACAGCGGAAAAAGTTTATCTTCAAATAAAATCTACACAGAAGCAATCTGTGAAACTTCTTTCCGTTCTGTGGATTCAACTAAAAGAGTTGAAGCTTACTTTTTATTGAGCAGTTCTGAAACACTCTTTCTGTAGAAACTGCAAGTGGACTTTCGGAGCGCTATGGGGCCTATAGTGGAAAAAGGTATATCTTCAAATAAAAAGTACACGGAAGCATTCTCTGAATCTTCTTTCTGTTCTGTGCATTCAATTAACAGAGTTGAACTTCACTTTTGATTGAGCAGTTCTGGAAAACTCTTTCTGTAGAAACTGCAAGTGGACATTCGGAGCGCTAAGGCGCCTATAGTGGAAAAAGGAATATCTTCAAATAAAAACTACACAGAAATATTCTGCGAATCTTCTTTCTGTTCTGCCCATTCATCTAAAAGAGTTGAACCTTACTTTTGATTGAGCAGTTCTGAAACACTCTGAAGAAAATGCAAGTGGACATTCGGAGCGTGAAGCAGCCTACATTGGAAGAAGGAATATCTTCAAATAAAAACTACACATAAGCATTCTGCGAAACTTCTTTCTGTTCTGTGCATTCAACTAACAGACTTGAACTTTACTTTTGATTGAGCTGTTCTGAAACACTCTTTCTGTAGAAACTGCAAGTGGACATTCAGAGCGCTAAGGGGCCTATAGTGGAAAAAGGAATATCTTCAAATAAAAACTGCACAGAAGCATTCTGTGAAAATCCTTTCTGCTCTCTGCATTCAACTAACAGAGTTGAAGATTACTTTTGATTGAGCAGTCCTGAAACACTCTCTGTAGAATCTGCAATTGCACATTCGTATCGATAAGGGGCGAATAGTGGAAAAATGAATATCTTCAAATAAAAACTACACAGAAGCATTCTGTGAAACTTCTTTCTGTTCTGTGGATTCAACTAACAGACTTGAACCTTACATTTGATTGAACAGTTCTGAAACACTCTTTGTGTAGGAACTGCTAGCGGAATTTCTGAGCGCTAAGGGGCCTATGGTGGAAACAGGAATATATTCAAATAAAAACAACACAGAGGCATTCTGCGAAACTACTTTCTGTACTGTGCATTCAACTAACAGTGTTGGACCTCACTTTTGATAGAGCAGTTCTGAAACACTCTTTCTGTAGAAAGTGCAAGTGGACATTTGGAGCCGTAAGGGGCTCACGGTGGAAAAAGGGATATCTTCAAATAAAAACGACACAGAAGCCATCTGTGAAACTTCTTTCTGTTCTGTGCATTTAACTAACAGAGTTGAAGCGTACTTTTGATTGAGCAGTTCTGAAACATTCTTTCTGTAGAAACTGCAAGTGGAGATTCAGAGCGCTAGGCGGCATATAGTGGGAAAAGGGATATCTTCGAAGAAAAACTACACAGAAACATTCTGCGAAACTTCTTTCTGTTCTGTGCATTTAACTAAGAGAGTTGAACCTTACTTTTGATTGAACAGTTCTGAAACACACTTTCTATAGGAACTGCAGTGGACATTCGGAGCGCTAAGTGGCCTATAGTGGAAAAAGGAATATCTTCAAATAAAAACTCCACAGAAGCATTCTGTGAAACTTCTTTCTGTTCTGTGGATTCAGCTAACAGATTTGAAGCAGACTTTTGAGTGAGCAGTACTGAAACACTCTCTATGTACAAACTGCAAGTGGACATTCAGAGAGCTAAGTGGCCTATAGTGGAAAAAGGAATATCTTCAAATAAAAACTACACAGAAGCATTCTGTGAAACTTCTTTCTGTTCTGTGCATTCAACTAACAGAGTGGAACCTTACTTTTGATTGAGCAGTTCTGAAACACTCTGTAGAAACCGCAAGTGGACATTCGGGGTGCTAAGGGGCCTATAGAAGAAAAAGGAATATTTTCAAATAAAAACTACACATAAGCATTCTGCGAAATTTCTTTCTGTTCTGGTCATTCAACTAACAAACTTGAACCGTTCTTTTGATGGCGCAGTTCTGAAACACTCTTTCTGTAGAAAGTGTAAGTGTACATTCAGAGCGCTAAGGGGACTACGGTGGAAAAAGGGATAGCTTAAAATAAAAACTACACAGAAGCAATCTGTGAAACTTCTTTCCTTTCTGTTCATTCAACTAACAGAGTTGAAGTTTACTATTGTTTGAGCAGTTCTGAAACACTCTTTCGGTAGAAACCGCAAGTGGACATTCGGAGAGTTAAGGGGCCTATAGTGGAAAAAGGAATATCTTCAAATAAAAACTACACAGAACCATTCTGCGAAACTTCTTCCTGTTCTGTGCATTCAACTAACAGACTTGAACCTTACTTTTGATTGAGCAGTTCTGAAACACTCTTTCTGTAGAAACTGCAAGTGGACATTCGGAGCGCTAAGGGGCCTACAGTGGAAAAAAGTATATCTTCAAATAAAAAGTACACAGAAGCATTCTGTGAAACTTTTTTGTGTTCTGTGCATTCAACTAATAGAGTGGAACATTATTTTGAATTGTGCAGTTCTGAAACACTCTGTGTAGAAACTGCTAGTGGACATTCGGAGCGCTAAGGGGCCTGTAGTGGAAACAGGAATATCTTCAAATAAAAACAACACAAAAGCATTCTGCGAAACTTCTTTCTTCTCTGTGCATTCAACTAACAGAGCTGAACCTTACTTTTGATTGAGCAGTTCTGAAACACTCTTTCTGTAGAAAGTGCAAGTGCACATTCGGAGTGCTAAGGGGCTTACGGTGGAAAAAGGGATATCTTCAAATAAAAACTACACAGAAGCCATCTGTGAAACTTCTTTCTTTTCTGTGCATTTAATTAACAGAGTTGAAGCTTACTTTTGATTGAGCAGTTTTGAAACACTCTTTCTGTAGAAACTGCAAGTGGAGATTCGGAGCGCTAAGGGGCCTATAGTGCAAAAAGGAATATCTTGAAATAAAAACTACACAGAAGCATTCTGCGAAATTTCTTTCTGTTCTGTGCATTCATCTAACAGAGTTGAACCTCACTTTTGATTGAGCAGTTCTGAAACACTCTCTCTGTACAAACTGCAAGTGGACATTGGGAGCGCTAAGGGGCCTACAGTGGAAAAAGGAATATCTTGAAATAAAAACTACACAGAAGCATTCTGCGAAATTTCTTTCTGTTCTGTGCATTCATCTAACAGAGTTGAACAGTAGTTTTGAAGGCGCAGTTCTGAAACACTCTTTCTGTAGAAAGTGCAAGTGGCCATTCTTAGTGCTAAGCGGCCTATGGTGGAAAAAGTGATATCTTCCAATAAAAACTGCACAGAAGCAATCTGTGAAATTACTTTCTGTTCTGTGCTTTCAACTAACAGCGTTGAAGCTTACTTTTGATTGAGCAGTTCTGAAACACTATTTCTGTAGAAACAGCAAGTGGACATACGGAGCGCTAAGGGGCCTATATTTGAAAAAGGAGTATCTTCAAATAAAACTACACAGAAGCATTCTGTGAAACTTCTTTCTGTTCTGTGCATTCAACTAACAGAGATGAACATCACTTTTGATTGAGCAGTTCTGGAAAACTCTTTCTGTAGAAACTGCAAGTGGACATTCAGAGCGCTTAGGGGCCCATAGTGGAAAAAAGTATATCTTCAAATAAAAACTACCCAGAAATATTCTGCGAATCTTCTTTTTGTTCTGCGCATTCAACTAACAGAGTTGAACCCTACTTTTGATTTAGCAGTATTGAAACACACTCTCTGTGCAAACTGCAAGTGGACATTTGCAGCGCTATGGGGCCTATAGTGGAAAAAAGCTTATCTTCAGATAAAAACTACACAGAAGCATTCTGCGAAATTTCTTTCTGTTCTGTGCACTCAACTAACAGAGTTGAACCATACCTTTGATTGCACAGTTCTGAAACACTCTTTCTGTAGATAGTGCAAGTGGACATTCGCAGCACTAAGGGGACTACGGTGGAAAAAGCGATATCGTCAAATAAAACTACATAGAAGCAATCTCTGAAACTACTTTCTGTTCTGTTCATTCAACTAACAGAGTTGAAGTTTACTTTTGACTGAGCAGTTCTGAAACACTCTTTCTGTAGAAACCGAAAGTGGACATTCGGAGCGCTAAGTGGCCTATAGTGGAAGAAAAAATATCCTCAAATAAAAATTACACATAAGCATTCTGCGAAACTTCTTTCTCTTCTGTGCATTCAGCTAACAGACTTGAAGCTTACTTTTGATTGAGCAGTTCTGAAACACTCTTTCTGTAGAAACTGCAGGTGGACACTCGGAGCGCTAAGGGGCCTAGAGTGGAAAAACGGATATCTTCAAATAAAAACTACACAGAAGCATTCTGTGAAACTTCTCTCTCTTCTGTGCATTCAACTAACAGAGGTGAACCTTACTTTTGATTGAGCAGTTCTGAAACACTCTTTCTGTAGAAACTGCAAGTGCTAGTGGACATTGGGAGCGCAAAGGGGCCTATAATGGAAAAAGCAATAGCTTCCAATAAAAACTACACATAACTATTCTGCGAAACATCTTTCTGTTCTGTGCATTCAACTAACAGAGGTGAACCTTACTTTTGATTGAGCAGTTCTGAAACACTCTTTCTGTAGAAACTGCAAATGGACATTCGGAGCGCTAAGGGGCCTATAATGGAAAAAGGAATATCTTCCAATAAAAACTACACAGAAGCATTCTGTGAAACTTCTTTCTGTTCTGTGCATTCAACTAACAGAGTTGAAGCTTACTTTTGATTGAGCAGTTCTGAAACTTTCTTTCTGTAGAAAATGCAAGTGGAGATTCAGAACGCTAAGTGGCCTACAGTGTAAAAAGGAATATCTTCAAATAAAAACTACACAGAAATATTCTGCGAAACTTGTTTCTATTCTGTTCAATTATCTAACAGAGTTGAACCTTACTTTTGATTGAGCAGTTCTGAAACACTCTTTCTACAGAAACTGCAAGTGGACATTCAGATCGCTAAGGGGCCTGTAGTGGAAAAAGGAATATCTTCAAATAAAAACTACAGAGAAGAATTCTGCAAAACTACTTTCTGTTCTGTGCATTCAACTAACAGCGTTGAAGGTTACTTTTGATTGAGCAGTTCTGAAACACTCTTTCTATAAAAACTGCAAGGGGACATTCGGAGCGCTAAGGGGCCTATAGTGCAAAAGGATTAGCTTCTAATAAAAACTACACAGAAGCATTCTGCGAAACTTCTTTCTGTTCTTTGCATTCAACTAACAGAGTTGATCCTCACTTTTGATAGAGCAGTTCTGAAATACTCTTTCTGTAGAAACTGCAAGTCGACATTCCGAGCACTATGGGGCATATAGTGGAAAAAACTATATCTTCAAATAAAAACTACACAGAAGCAATTTGTGAAACTTCTTTCTGTTCTGTTCATTCAAATAACAGAGTTGAAGTTTACCTTTGACTGAGCAGTTCTGAAACACTCTTTCTGTAGAAACTGCAAGTGGAAAATCGGAGCGCTAAGGGGCCTGTAGTGGAAGAAGCAATAGGTTCAAATAAAAACTACACAGAAGCATTCTGCGAAACTTCTTTCTGTTCCGTTCATTCAACTAACAGACTTGAACCTTACTTTTGATTGAGCAGTTCTGAAACACTCTTTCTGTACAAACTGCAAGTGGACATTCGAAGCGCTAAGGGGCCTACAGAGGAAAAAGGTATATCTTCAAATAAAAACTACACAGAAGAATTCTGTGAAACTTCTTTGGGTTCTCTGCATTCAACTAACAGAGTTGAACCTCATTTTGAATGTGCAGTTCTGAAACACTCTTTCTGTAGAAACTGCAGGTGGATATTCGGAGCGCTAAGGGGCCTGTAGTGGAAAAAGGGATATCTTCAAATAAAATCTACACAGAAGCATTCTGTGAAACTTCTTTCTGTTCTGTGCATTCAACTAGCAGAGGTGAAACTTTCTTTTAATTGAGCTGTTCTGAAACACTCTTTGTGAAGAAATTGCTAATGGACATTTGGAGCGCTAAGGGGCCTATAGTGGAAAAAGGAATAGCTTCCAATAAAAACTACACAGAAGCACTCTGCGAAACTTCTTTCTGTTCTGTGCATTCAACTAACAGAGGTGAACCTTTCTTTTAATTGAGCAGTTCTGAAACACTCTTTGTGAAGAAACTGCTAGTGGATATTGGGAGTGCTAAGGGGCCTACAGGGGAAAAAGGAATATCTTCAAATAAAAACTACACAGAAACATTCTGTGAAACCTCTTTCTGTTCTGTGCATTTATCTAACAGAGTTGATCCTCACTTTTGATTCAGCAGTTCTGAAATACTCCTCCTGTAGAAACTGCCAGTGGACATTCGGAGTGCTATGGGGCCTTTAGTGGAAAAAGTGTATCTTCAAAGAAAAACTACGCGGAAGCATTCTGCTAAACTTGTTTCGGTTCTGTGCATTCAACTAACAGAGTTGGACTTCACTTTTG
>NW_026653278.1:0-14522 GCF_009828535.3 Hylobates moloch | reverse complement strand
ACTGTCTCAAACCAACAACCAAACAAACCCAAAACAGTCATTTTAGCTGTTAAATGACTAAATGACTAAATGATTAGTCATTTAGTCATGATTGTGTGTGTGTGGTAATAAGGTAGAGTGATTTGCAAATGCTAAACCAACCTTGCATTCAAAGGATAAACTCCATTTGATCATGATGTCGTAATGTTTTATATATTGTAGGGATTCAAATAAAATTTTGTTTAAGATTTTGCATCTGTGTTCATAAAGGATATTGTTCTGCAGATTTTTCTTGTAAAGTCTTCTTAAAGTTTTCATATCAGGATAATACTGGCTTCTTACACTGAGTTGGGCAGTATTCTCTCCTCTTCAATTTTCTGTTAAGAGTTTATATAGAATGGGTGTTATTCCAGAAATGTTTGGTAAAATTCACTAATGAAACTGTCTGGGCCTGGAGTCTTCCTTGTGGGAAGGTTTTTAACTACAAATCCAATTACTGAACATATAAGTCCATTCAGTTTATCTGTTTCTTCAGTGGGCTTTGGTAGTTTGTGTTTTTCAAGGAATTTGTCTATTTTATCTAAGTTGTCCAGTTTATTGGAATAAAGTCGTTAATATTTTGTTATATATTTAAAATCTGTAAACATTTTAATGATGCCATTTTACTAATTTCTGATCATGGTAATTCATGTCTTCTCTCTTCCTGATTATTCTGGCCAGAGATTTATCAATTTTATTGATGTTCGAATATATCCTTTTTTTTTCCTATTGTTTTACTTTTCTAATATCATTGGCTTCTGCTCTGACCTTTATTGCTTCTCCCAACCCCACCTTACTTTAAGGCAGACAGCTTTTTAAAAAGCTTTCAGGCCAGGCAGAGTGGCTCACATCTGTAATCCCAGCACTTTGGGAGGCTGAGGCGGGTGGATCATCTGAGGTTAGGAGCTCGAGACCAGCCTGACCAACATGGAGAAACCCCGTCTCTACTAAAAACACAGAAAAAATACAAAATTAGCTGAGCGTGGTGGCGGGCGCCTTTAGTCCCAGCTACTCGGGAGGCTGAGGGAGGAGAATGGCATGAACCGGGGAGGCAGAGTTTGCAGTGAGCAGAGATTGCGCCACTGCACTCCAGCCTGGGGGACAGAGTGAAACTCCTTCTCAAAAAAATAATAAAATAAAATAAAATAAAGTAAAGTAAAATAAAATAATAAAATAAAACAAAATAAAATATAAAATAAATAAAATAAAATAAAATAGTAAAAAACTTAGCCAGGCGTGGTAGCACATGCCTGTAATCCTAGCTACTCGGGAGGCTGAGGCAGGAGAATCGCTTGAACCTGGGAGGCGGAGGTTGCAGTGAGCCGAGATCGCACCACTGCACTCCAGCCTGGGCAACAAGAGCGAAACTCTGTCTCAAAAAAAAAAAAAAAGTCATTTTCCCCTGTTGGCTTGCATGGTTTATGTCAAGAAGTTTGTTGTCACTCTTTCCTTGGATTTCCTGAACACTTATCGTTTTCCCACTTCCTTTACAATGTTCTTTTTTTTTTTTTTTTTTGAGATGGAGTCTTGCTCTGTCACCCAGGCTGGAGTGCAGTGGCTCGATCTCGGCTCACTGTAACCTCCGCCTCCCGGGTTCAAGCAATTCTCCTGCCTCAGCCTCCCAAGTAGCTGGGATTACAGGTGTGCACCACTGCACCCGGCTAATTTTTGTATTTTTAGTAGAGACTGGGTTTCTCCATGTTGGTCAGACTGGTCTTGAGCTCCTAACCTTCGGTGATCCGCCCGCCTCAGCCTTCCAAAGTGCTAGGATTACAGGCATGAGTGACTGCACTGGCACAATTCATTGTTTTCAACAGGAACCCAGGCATGGCATTTGAAAGGAGGGGCATATTCTTGATTTCAACAAAGGATTGAAGATGAAGACAGACAGTAGCTTAGGTGTTGGGAAGGTGAAGGGGATCCACAGTGATGAGATTCCATGTTATCAAGGTATATGAGGCTAGGTCACAGATGGGGATGATGATGGAGGAGGGCCTGAAAGCAGAAGGCTACTGCAGGAAGGAAAAGGCATGAGTTATCTCAATGAATAGGAAATTATACCAATTCAATCAATACAGTATGGTGTTATGAGCTGAACTGTGTCCCACAAAATTCTATAGTATGTTGAAGTCCTAACCTCCATCGCCTCAGAATGTAACTGTCTTTGTAAATAGGTCTTTAAAGAAGGTAATTAAGTTAAAATTAGACAGTTGTGGTGGCCCTTAATCGAATATGGCTGCTAACCTTTTAAGAGGAAATTTGGAAATACAGATTTTTTATTTATACAGATCTTTATTTTTGTATCTACCACCTTTAAGCAGATGATATTTAAAAATCTTCCTTGGTATACTGATTCACAAGAAAAAAAAATTGACTGAACCAGCCACCAAGTTTAACTATACAAAAACACTAAACACACGGAATAACTGGGAGTTCAGAGATGCTCCATTTGACTGTCACTCAGAAGCTGACTGCTCCCAGAGTAAACTTGGTAAAGCCGGAACAAGGATTTTCTTGATGCCGGGAAAAAGTTGTGTAGAACTCTGTTCTTGGTGCCAGAGTTGAGCCTGGACACTAGGATGTTCAGGAGATTAAGATATCTTTTTGTGCACTGGCCTTCAAGTGTTCTTGAATGAATCATACAGAATTTCACAGCCTTGGCCAAAGGTACCTTGGTTTAACATCAAAGGATTAAGTTTCTCCCAATCATATTTCAGCTTTGAAGTGAAATACAATGCTAAAAATTACCTGAGAATTATACGAGTAAAATATAGATGAAGGGAAAGGTAGATTTAAGTGCAATAGATATCACTGAAAAACTGTAATCAATGTTAAAATTCCCCATATCCCAATTAATGTCACAAATTAATGCAAATCCCACTCTCCATCACCTCATACTTATGAGAAACATGAGAATAGTCTTTGACTATTATTTTGCAATCTCCAAATCATGTTTTCAAAGAACTGTCAAAAACAGAAACCTATGAATACCGCAAATTTTAGAAAATAGTTCCATCCACACTGTATATCTAAAAAAATAGCAGAACATGAAAGAGTACGTATGAAAATTTTAATTAGTATAAAAGAACGCATCAATTATGCTTTACAACCAACGGCTTTTATGCAAAATTTAAATTGTTTCTTTCCAAACTACACCTTCCAGCAAAACAGACACCACTATTTACATACTGTTTATTTTAAAATAGCATATTATCTTTCAGAAAGGTGCTGAAAGCATGATATAGCAAACCATTGCGATGTTTTATGAGAAATAGCTATGCTATGATCAGTGTCTGATGAATTAGATTTGTGGTATGAGTCATATGATTCCTTAAATGTAATTTTAAATAAACATGACCAACATACACATTTTTAAATATAGTTATGACTTTGTTTGGCAATAAACTATAATGTGATAAAATCAGTTTCTCCCTAGTATTGAAAATCAAAATAGGTATTTGATAGTAAAGGGAGCTAATCAGATTCCAATGACTCTAGCCATTCTCAAGTAATTCTCTGCTTTTTAAAATCACCTCTTGAACTGTACTCCTTGGATGTCTTAGCATTATCTTGAAAAAAACAAACAAACAATAAAAAAAAAAAAAACCACCGCCATTCCTTGGAGACAAATGGTCCTAACCCACCAGACAGGTTTTACTGGAGAAATGTCCAAACTTTGGGGAAATATTTACAACAATGCAGAGTCAAACCATCTTTTAATACTTCTAGAAACCTACATTCTCAAGAAATGCCTAATTCACCACAAATCACACAGCAAATCCTCACTTCACAGCCAACCCAACAGTATTGTTTTATTTTAAAGAATGTTTAACACTAACTGTACAATAATAATCGGGTAAGGTCTAGATATTGAAACCAAATAAATAATGGCAGATATGTTTAAAACTAGACATTATTTTTTACCAGCAAAAGAGATTTGCCTTTAGTTTTTTTCAAGATGAAAAAGATTTATTTCGAAAAATCAGCACAGGACAAAGATATCCTTAATAATCTGTCTCAGGATACCTGAATATTCAGAAT
This sequence comes from Hylobates moloch, assembly GCF_009828535.3. Lineage (NCBI taxonomy): Eukaryota > Metazoa > Chordata > Mammalia > Primates > Hylobatidae > Hylobates > Hylobates moloch. The sequence continues at coordinate 10,463 of NW_026653278.1, read as the reverse complement.
CTATATGAAATGTAGGTGGAAATTCCGATTTCACAGAACATCAGTGGTTTATACAAATTAAACTCCCATACCCTCCCACCCCCACATATACTACTCTATCTACCCCTTATTGACATTAGCTTTCATTAATTAAGCTTCTATCTTCAGTGCTACTTGCACAAATTAAAAAGCAAAATCATTTTCATTTTTAATGACTACGATTAGTTAAAGCAACCAAGCATTACTGTTACAGCAAAGTTTAGTAAGACCATAAGAGAATACCACTAAAAACAGTTTTAAATTATCCAAAATGATTTCGTTATTGAGATTAAGTAACTACATAGATTTCACAGTACTATGGAATACTTATATTTAGCTAAAGTCACAAACACATTTCAACATTCAAAATGAGCATCATTACCATTCTAATCTACAAAGCTCATGAATAAAGAAAAATACAAAAACCTCAAGTTTTACAAAAAAAAAACAAAACTTTTAAGTCTACATACATTAACAATAAAACCATTTCTTCCAGATAACAGGTAAAAGTATAAAGGCATACCACTGACTTTTTTTTTTCTAGATAGCCAGGAATGAACGAATGTTTAATATCTACGACGCTTATTAGGGCCTTCAAAGTTGCCCCCTTGACTTCCTCTACCAAAGCCACCAGGACCACCACTCACAGGACCTATACCACTCATTGGTGCTTGAGGGGTTTCAGAACCTGTTCTACTCCCCATAGGTGAACCCATCTGAGATGGCGGTCCTTGAGGAAATCTGTCATTGTGCTATGATACCACACAATAAGGAATAGATCATGAAGTCCATTTGGAACACGCCAAATATAAGTGACAAGAAAAACTGGCAAAATCCCAAGTGGTGGTGTCATGAAGTTCAGCAGAAAGTCCAGCAGAATCAGGATCACACATAGAAGGAAGAAAGGAGCAATTTAATTAGTTACTATGTTTTTTTTAAAAAAAATGCAGCATCTGAAGATTTCCATATTGCTAATGCTATGCCCCAATTTCATGAACAATGAACTGATTTCGTGACAGAAGCAAATGTAATCTTAAGCCTAAACAATATTATAATAAAGCTCTGATTCCTTTTTTCAAAAGTTTATATTGCATAAAACTATGCTATGTAAGAAAAATACTTTTTTTTTTCCTTGGAGATGGAGTCTCGCTCTGTCGCCCAGCCTGGAGTGCAGTGGCACAATCTCAGCTCACTACAACCTCCACCTCCTGAGTTCATGCCATTCTCCTGCCTCAGCCTCCCAAGTAGCTGGGACTACAGGCGCCTGCCACCACGCCCAGCTAATTTTTTGTAAGAAAAAGACTTTTAAAAAAATCAGAGAAATAAAAACTGGGGAGCAGCATCATGTTCTGCTTTTTAAAAGTAAACATTCTAAAAAAATCTTTACATCAGTTCCTCGAAGATAGAAAGCACTAGTACAAACATACACAAAGAATTATGATTTCAGTATGGAAACTTCTGAGAGTGTTTTCCTTGAGATATTATCGTTGGGAAAATAGTTTTAAAAATTAGAGCAATAACATGCACTAATAGGCACAATTAAACATCTGAATGAAGTATTTTGAGAAACTTCACAATAATCATACATATTCATCTCAAAGGTTGGACAGAACTCCCTGAAGTGTAGCAGTAAAATGTCAGTGCAAAAAAGACCAAGGGTGATATTTAAATAAAGTTTACAATTTCAGGGAGACAATAAAAAACTGGGACAGTTAATGTTACTTCTCTGTTTCTATTGATGATTATATGCCACACAAAAACTTAACCAAAGTAGTATAAGTTTTTACTAGCTTTCAAACATATCACCATAAAATAAAGCCTCTACTGAAGGAAATAAATGCAATCACTGTGTTAAGCGCCATCTGTTCATAGTAGCCGTGCACTGCCTCTTTATCTGCCTGTATAAACTATCATTTTAAAAAATCCAACTGCCAGCATGTCCAATTTCTCCAAATTCTTAAAAGACTACATTTGAAGCAAATAAAAGAATGATAAATGCTGCATTCAATTCTAAGACATACAAGGCATTGCTTTTAACGTCTCTGATCACGATGGATTTACAACTGATGACAGGTCTGAGTCTAACTGGCAGTGCTTTTTCTTTCTTAGCAGCATTGGCGCCTCAAGATTTCATATAGTAGTTTCAAAACGAAACTGCCTTTTCAAAATAGATAACCAGTTTCCCTTTCAAAATGTTATTTAGAACAAGCATTAACAAATACTAAATGAGAAAATGGTTTGCCTATATAAAGTCCGATTTATATAGTGATAGACTTTAATAGAAATGATAAAAGGTATCATTCTTGCTACTAATATATTTAAATATGGTAAAAATTACAACTGAAAAACCTTGTTTTCATAGTATTTAATCCACACAAAGATATCTTCACACTCTCAGATCAAGAAAAAAAACTGTCTAAATTTACTAAATATAATTTAAAATTCTGTGAAAAGAATGCCACAATGGTGGTTTGGAAATACACAAACACTTTAATGTTAATTTATAGCTAAATTCTTTGCAATAAATCATGACAGGTAATATTTTTATCAAAAATATTTACTGAAAACTGTGTGTTCATACATATTGGACTTCTGTCCCCATCAAACATAAGGAGTCCACACAGGAAAAGAACACCATCATAAAATGCTTGAACATTAGAATGCTGGTAAAAGATGGAAACAAATTAAAAAGCACAGAAAAATATCTGTAATAACATATGCATTTGCTATATACTGAGGTGCCACAGCATGCCACAGACAGTAATCCTAATTCTTGGACTACTTAAAAACTATCTCAGCCGGATGCAGTGGCTCACGCTTGTAATCCCAGCACTTTGGGAGGCTGTGGTGGGCAGATCACGAGGTCAGGAGTTTGAGACCAGCCTGGCCAACATAATGAAACCCTGTCTCTACTAAAAATACAAAAATTAGCCGGGCGTGGTGGCCCACACCTGTAGCCCCAACTACTCTGGAGGCTGAGGCAGGGGAATTGCTTGAACCTCGCAGGCAGAGGTTGCAGCAAGCCAAGATTGCGCCACTGCATACCAGCCTGGGTGACAGTGCGAGACTCCATCTGAAAGAAAAACAAAAACAAAAAAAACTATCTGTAACAAATCAACATATGTCACAAAATTTTCTTCTTCATTGGCTGCCAAAACAAATGATACCAAATTATATTAAGTGTGAAGTTATCCTTGATGCAGAAGTGTACATTACTGAATATAATCAAAATAATGTTTATGATACATTACCACTGCTCCATTATCTGGCATCATTGGAGTTCCCATATTTGCGGCTCCTTCTGGTCCCATGGCAGGACCAGGACCCATTGGTGGGCCAGGTATAGTTGCTCTGTTGTTCATATTCATACCCATCATTGGAGGAGGACCTTGGTTACCAGCAGGGGCTGGGCTAAACGCATCTATGTAAAACAATCTATACTTAGAGCTGTCCTATCTTAGTTTAGTAAACATTAACCATTTAACAATATTTATGCAATCTATATACCAAGACCGTTATCAAAATTACTTTCGCTCCTTGAGAATGAGATATGCGTTATCTACTCTGTAATAGAGCATTACCTACACTCTAGAATTAGAATTTTCATCCCCAAGCCAAACGTACATAAAATCAAGGAGGAACCTATCAATTATTTTAGGGCATTTGAGACTGTAACAGTTTGCAAGCTTTGAGACATCACTATTATTTGTTATACTAGGCTTTTTTTTTTTTTTTTTTTTTTGAGACAGAGTCTTGCTCTGTTGCCGAGGCTGGAGTGCAGTGGCGCGATCTCGGCTCACTGCAAACTCCGCCTCCTGGGTTCACGCCATTCTCCTGTCTCAGCCTCCCGAGTAGCTGGGACTACAGTCGCCCACCACTACGTCCAGCTAACTTTTTTTGTCTTTTTAGTAGAGACGGGGTTTCACCGTGTTAGCCAGGCTGGTCTTGATCTCCTGACCTTTTGATCTGCCCGCCTCGGCCTCCCAAAGTGCTGGGATTCCAGGCATGAGCCACCGCTCCTGGCCTATAGTAGGCTTTTAAACCAAATAATGCCTAACAATCGGGACTACATTTTACAGTTTAAATGAGTAACAGATGATTAGCACTTACAAAACTACTTAATTTTTTTTAAGCCATGGCTAAAAATATTAGCAGTAAATTATGCTAAGTTGCCGGAGAGGAAATCATTTCCTGCAATATATAAATAAAGATCATTATAACTAGCCTCTCATGTTAGTTTTTTGTTTTTCCTCCCTGAGTTTATGGAATACCTTGCTAAATTACAGGAGGTACTCTTTTTTTAACTTTTTGTATTGAAATATGCAATCTAAACAAAAAAATTAAAATGACTTATAACAAAACTTATTTTTAAAAGCAACTGCAACCAAATACAGATAAAACATTAATATAGCTATCTAGATCTTCCTAACAAGCTTAAATTCCATAAATGCAGACAATCTGATAATATTTCAAGATTTTTCATTAAAAAATCCACCTACCTCATATTAATTTTAATAGTGTTTGTGCTCTAATACTACATATATGATGATCTCAGATGCAACACATTTTTAGGTATTTTCTTTGAAAAATTTTTTCCCTTTTAAGTGTTAGTACTTGTTTATCATTAAAAATTCATGACAAAGCCATTCTAATTTAGGATTTTATTCTAGTATTTCATTACATAGGTCAATTTTCTGACAGTAAGAACTCAATTTCTCAAATATATATTATAATGCAGCTAAAATCTCTACATGGCTGAGTCCCTACCAGCCCCTGGCATCATACTTCTGCTGTTTGAATCCAATCCCCAGAAACCTAGCAAATTCATAGGAAGGAATTATTTCCTTCATCCCCAAATGCTCTTGCCAATAAATATACTTTATCCAAGAATCTTTCCACTCCCTCAGTATAGCCCTAAATAGCTATTTTTAATAATTTCTACAACCTAGAAATGAACAGAATATAAGAACAGTATCTAAGAGGCGTCTTACCTCAACTATCCCCCAGAAAACAAATTAAGATTCTTTTTCCTCTGTTTCTCTTTAATAGAATGTAATTTTACAATGGTGGGTTCGGAATATAACTATACAACTATGGGTATAAAAAATCAAAAATAATATTTCCAACTAACAATAGTTAGCTTAGAGCTTTACTTTTAGTACTCACATCTTCCACCACATAGCTATAAATTAAATTTAAAGGTATAAAAAATGTTAGCATTATCTGATTACTAGAAAGGTAGCATTATAATGTAGGTTTCACTTGGTTATACACACTAGTGGTACACCAGAAAATCTGCTGCCACTTTCCATCAATGTAACTTGATGAGTTATGACAGTTTTAACTTCCCAACAACCCAACTGGATGATAATGATTAATAGCTCTATAAAGCCATTATGATGAAGTCTCACATTGAATGAAGACTGAAGAGAAAATTAGAGAAACTGGGCTTTAGGAGAGTAAGTGCTAAAATGTAAGTAAGTCCTCTGGTGAATAAAATGTCACAAAAATTTTAAACTCTCTTCAATTCCTAACTAAATAAGGACTCTAAAGGCGTATTTTTAGATTTCTTCTGATAAAATTGCAGAGTATCTCTGCACCATCAGAAATGGTTTTAAGTTTTATACTATTTTAAAATTTAGCTCAGATGTTAATATCACTCTAATAATGATAACGGCCTTTTAAACTGCATATAATCTATAATAACCTTATTCCTAAAATCCTTAAAATTATGTAGATTATATTAAATACCATCCCAGAATTTACTCTAAAAGAAAGACATAAATATTGGACCACTTGGACATCATTATACTCAATTATGCTTCATAATTTAGAATGTAGATGCTCTTGGTTCATTAATTATTTCACGTATCCACTGTAGTAATTTCAGTAAAGTTCTTTATGGGCAAGGGTCATGTTTCTTGCTTCCTGCATATACCAGAGATATTCACTAACTACTCATTGGTAAAAAGTGACCAAGTAAACAGCAATATATGACTCTACATCATCTGATTAGTAGTACTGAAAAACTGGCAACAGAAGTTTAAGAAAAAAAAGCTGGTCATGGAAAATGTTTATTCCACACATGACGTAAGTTTTATTTGATAGACTATATATGCTAAGGACACACTTGATTTTGTAAATGGGTATGCATGTTAAGTATATTGTTTACCATGGTAGTGTAATCTTTAAAACAATATGTACATTTAACTTATGTAAAGATTTTCAGCTTCATAACAGCTTTTGTGGGACAATTTAATGTGGGACAGCTTTTGTGGGACAATTAATTTCATAAAATTTAATTCCTTACCCAACTTGTAAATGTATGACATTTCAAATTTAGTAAGGCCTACTATATGCCACACTTGTTTTTCCTTCAGGTTATTTACTTGGCATTATTTCCCTTGCAACTTGGCTATACGAGCAAATCCATACTAAAGTTGCTAATATACTTTCTTAAAAGCTTAGTCAACTCTAAAACATGCATTGGCGACACACATGTAATTCCCTTGATGAGTCATAGTCTACGAAGACTGAGTGCACTTCTGTGCACAACACTGTAGGTTAAAGGAAAAAAGTTCAATATTCATTAAAGTGAAGGAAAACAGCTTCAAAGTTACACAAAAAGCTAGTTTAAGATAGAAATGTATAAAATGCTCTCTAAAAGCCTAAAAACACAACTCAGAAACAATCTATTTCCAACTCAGAAACTATCAATTTCCAGTGTCCAATTAGGACAGGTGAGGTGGCTCATGCCTGTAATATCAGCACTGTGGGAAGCTGATGTGGGCAAACTGCTTCAACCCAGGAGTTCGAGACCAGCCTGGGCAACAAGGTGAAATCCCGTCTCTACTAAAAATAAAAAAAATAAGCCAGGCATGGCGGTGCGTGCCTGTAGTCCCAGCTACTTGGTAAGATGGAAGGACCACTTGAGCCCAGGAAGTCGAGGTTTCAGCGAGCTGAGATTGCGCCACTGTACTCCAGCCTGGGCAACAGAGTGAGGTCCTGCCTCAAAAAAAAAAAAAAAAAAAGCCAATTAGAAGGCATAAAATTTGATTTTAAAACTGCAAAGACAGAGCTGTATTACACAATGCAATGACTAAACTACCTTCAGGCTGTATTACAACCTGGTTTATATGTTTCTTTCATTAAGCCTATGAATGTATAACACAAACAAAAACAAAATGAGAATTTTCTTCCCAGGCATATATTTTTAATGTAACTGTATTGTATTCCAGTTTAATGGATGTAAGAGATTTCACCTTTAGAAATGTTGGTTCCGTATTTTAGTTTCTTACTGATATGTAGATACCACAAACAGCATAAACAGTCCCCCCAAAAATGATAAGTTACAAAAGCCTTTTGCTTCAAATCCCTACCTCCCATGTTTATTGCTCCACGGGGACCCATATCACCCATTCTCATTTCCTGTTCTCTCTGTAAGTAAACATAGTTGTCACAGTCAACCTATCGATCTTATGACTTTACATTTCCCATCTAAAATCAAAAAGAAAGAGTGAATTGGGACATCATTTTCCATTAAAAATTTTGAAAAGTTTCCATCATCATAAACTTAATAAGAATGCTGAAAAGAAACTTCAGTCTCCCAGGCTTAATACACTACAAATGCTTAATGCACCCAGTTTATATTGCAAGATTAGATTACTAATGAATCAGATTATATAAAATATACACAGGTTATTTTTAATGTTTTTATTCCAACAGATGAAAGATACATGCCTAGATTCCAAGCAAAGGAAAATCTAGTAATGATAACCACCAGGGCCAATTGTTTTCTCCTCCCAGGTCACTGAAGTCTTAAAACAGAAATGACTGTTACCAAGTTCATACTGAAATGCATTCGAACATATAACACAAATAGCTTTAGGGAATTATGCTAAAAATAAGGTTACAGTCTTCGTTGTCTAAATATTATAATTCATTCATGTATTTTTATTCATCTACTCAAGCATTATTCCATCCAGGGACTACAGATAGCCCACACAAGCAATTACTGAAAGCTGGACATAACATTGCTTTCCTTTAACTGCGCAGTAATTTTATCTGAAAACATGAATGAAAGTATTACACAGTTAACTATAAAACAAAAATATTCAAAACATTTGAAATTTCAGTACAGAAACTGCTTTCTAAAAGCTGTTCATTTACCAACAATAGTGACTTAACTTCAATGAAATCTCTAAGTGAAATTTCTCAAGATAACACATGAAAACTGCAATGCTCACTTTGACTTGATGACCATTTCCAATCACAGAAAACTGTGTTAAATGTAGCAATCATGAAAAACATTCCCTTATGAGACAAATGCAGCAATGTTTAAAGAAAGCATAATTACTGTACTTTTGAAAAAGCAATCTTATTAAAATCTAAATGTTCATTTAAAGTTCCATTCTCAAAACACCAACCCAGCATCTTTTCCTCTCCTTCACCTGTTGTTCACTTTATTCAAACCTATATACAGAAATATGGTTCATTAATCAAAACCAATGTTACCATTAACCTCTTCTTTTTTTATTTTATTTTATTATTATTATACTTTAAGTTTTAGGGTACATGTACCCAATGTGCAGGTTCATTACATATGTATACATGTGCCATGTTGGTGTGCTGCACCCATTAACTCATCATTTAGCATTAGGTATATCTCCTAATGCTATCCCTCCCCACTGCCCCCACCCCACAACAGTCCCTGGAGTGTGATGTTCCCCTTCCTGTGTCCATGTGTTCTCATTGTTCAATTCCCACCTATGAGTGAGAACATGCGGTGTTTGGTTTTTTGTCCTTGCGATAGTTTGCTGAGAATGATGGTTTCCAGTTTCATCCATGTCCCTACAAAGTACATGAACTGATCATTTTTTATGGCTGCATAGTATTCCATGGTGTATATGTGCCACATTTTCTTAATCCAGTCTATCATTGGACGTTTAGGTTGGTTCCAAGTCTTTGCTATTGTGAATAGTGCTGCTATAGACATACTTGTGCATTTGTCTTTATAGCAGCATGATTTATAGTCCTTTGGGTATATACCCAGTAATGGGATGGCTGGGTCAAATGGGTATTTCTAGTTCTAGATCCCTGAGGAATCGCCATACTGACTTCCACAATGGTTGAACTAGTTTACAGTCCCACCAACAGTGTAAAAGTGTTCCTATTTCTCCACATCCTCTCCAGCACCTGTTGTTTCCTGACTTTTTAATGATCGCCATTCTAACTGGTGTGAGATGGTATCTCATTGTGGTTTTGATTTGCATTTCTCTGATGGCCAGTGATGATGAGCATTTTTTCATGTGTTTTTTGGCTGTATAAATGTCTTCTTTTGAGAAGTGTCTGTTCATATCCTTTGCCCACTTTTTGATGGGGTTGTTTGTTTTTTTCTTGTAAATTTGTTTGAGTTCATTGTAGATTCTGGATATTAGCCCTTTGTCAGATGAGTACATTGCAAAACAAAGCTGGAGGCATCACACTCCCCGACTTCAAGCTATACTACAAGGCTACAGTAACCAAAACAGCATGGTACTGGTACCAAAACAGAGATATAGACCAATGGAGCAGAACAGAGCCCTCATAAATAATGCCACGTATCTACAACTATCTGATCTTTGACAAACCTGACAAAAACAAGAAATGGGGAAAGGATTCCTATTTAATAAATGATGCTGGGAGAACTGGCTAGCCATATGTAGAAAGCTGAAACTGGATCCCTTCCTTACACCTTATACAAAAATTAATTCAAGGTGGATTAAAGACTTACATGTTAGACCTAAAACAATAAAAACCCTAGAGGAAAACCTAGGCAATACCATTCAGGACATAGGCATGGGCAAGGACTTCATGTCTAAAACACCAAAAGCAATGGCAACAAAAGCCAAAATTGACAAATGGGATCTAATTAAACTAAAGAGCTTCTGCACAGCAAAAGAAACTACCATCAGAGTGAACAGGCAACCTACAGAATGGGAAAAAATTTTTGCATTAACCTCTTCTTTTAACCCTTCATAGCCACTGCCAGTGTTATCAACATATAATTTTTTTTTTCTAGCTGCTTTGCAGAAAAAAGTTTAGTCAGGTAACCATAGTAAGACTAGAGAGACATGTTTCTATAAACCTGGAGGCTTTCTTGCTGTGTCCATTTCTCTGTGAATTAAAATCATGCCCAATAAGATTGCTTTTAGAATGTAAGATCTGCCTTGAAATAGTATAGATGGGAGCAGAACTTTAGTAAAGGTGATAAATATAATATCGTAATATTTTTTATGATGTTGACATATGTTTGACATGCCATCACAGTATTTTGTGTGCTAGTGGGAAGTGCTAAAATATTATAAATACAAGGCAAAATATTATAAATACAAGGCCAGTTATCACTGAAATTTAACTTGAAGCTTCAAAGTTTTATTCCTAAAAATTGCTCAGACAACCATAAA
>NW_026653277.1:0-14529 GCF_009828535.3 Hylobates moloch | reverse complement strand
CAAGTGCAATCCAATACTGAGACAAGGACTGCTGTGGCTCTCTAGTCACTTGAGATGGGAGTGGCAGGACGCTGGATGGCCGAAGACTGTCAGGGAATTAGAGGCCTTCAACATGCGAGAAGCAGAAACGAATACGGATCAACATTCCCTACAGATATTCCATAAGACTGATTCATATTCATATTCCTGTATTTCCTCAGTCACTCCAATATTGCCTGGGAACTTCTGGTAACAGCAAACCCAGGCCCCATATGAAAAAAACAGGAAAAGGTTTTGTCACAATGGAAAATACATGCAGAGTAAAAGGTAAGTAGATCACAGTTGTGTTGGGCACTTCCTCTGGTCGAAAAAACCAAACAAACATTTCATGTTCTTTCTCGATCCACCTGATTACAACTGTTTTGAGATACATTTTTTGGAGGAAGGTTAATACACACATGCCATGTATTTTCTTTTTGTTTCATACTGTTTCTTCTTTAATTTCCTGGTATCCATTGGTTCTCTCCAGGCAAACAGTGGCATATTAGCCACAGTGGACACTGCACAGGAGAGTAAAGGGTGGGGGATTAGAGTGCTGCAAGCAGAATAATAAATTTCAGACCCAACCTTAGGTCTGTTGAATCAGAACTGCTGAGTATGTGGCTCAGGCTCCTGTGTTTAAATAAGCCCTCAAGTGACTCTGATGCTAAAGTTTGCGAAGCACTGCTCTAGAAGTTTCGGGAGGTCCCAGGGTCAGGCACCTGCTGAGGGGGAAGAGTTGTTCTTGGGGTTCCTTGCCTATTCTCAATCAAAAACTTAAATCACCTAGGAAAGCCAGTGAGGTTTGTAGTTGCATTATGTCAGGGGTGGGGTTGGATTTACCATCTCTTTGTTTGTTTGCTTTGTTTTGTTTTGTTTTGTTTGAGAGGGAGTCTTACTCTGTCACCCAAGATGGAGTGCAGTGTTGCAATCTCGGCTCACTGCAACCTCTGTCTCCTGGGTTCAAGCGATTCTCCTGCCTCAGTCTCCTGAGTAGCTGGGGTAACAGTCGCCTGCCACCATGCCCAGCTAATATAAAAATTTTATTTTTAGTATTTGTACTAAAATACTAAAATTGTATTTTTAGTAGAGATGGGGTTTTGACATGTTGGTCAGGCTGGTCTCAAACTCGTGACCTCAAGTGATCTGCCCACCTCAGCCTCCCAAAGTGCTGGAATTACAGGCATGAGCCATCGCTCCTGGAAAGGAGACCCTTCTTAACAAAATGCTAAATGAGTTTCTCTGTGTCTCTCCCAATGTCAGTTTTTGCCAACAAATCTTGTCAAATCTTGTTGAGCAAAAAAAACACAAAGTATTTAGCCAGAGAAAACCTTACTTTTAATATCCTTGCCTCCTAGGGTAAGATATTTCTGAAGGAAATCAGAAACGCCCCAAATCAAGACTTGATTCTTATTACTCATAAGAGAAGACTGAAGCTTTAACAATCTGCTTAGAACTGCAACGTAAACTGCACGCAGCTATTACCTGATTTTTATTTCCACTACTTTTCTTCCATCACAAGCCCTATGCAGAAAAAAAAGTGGTAAGTCTATCTTTTACAGTTAACACGAATAACAAATCATGAAGGATTCAAAGCTTCAGAAAATCAAAGTGCTCTCAGTGAAGAGTTAGGTGTGTAGCTTAGTGATGACCAAGTGCTGGCCAAGGGGAAACCATTTTTTATTTTCTGCTTTGTTTTAACCAAACTTTAGTCAGGCCCCTAAACGTCTTCCATTCTTCTACTGTTCTCCTTGCAGGCTCCTGAACTCTGCTTGCCCAAGCCTGGGTAAGCACTAAAAAGCAGACCCTGCCGCTTATCTGCTTATTCTCTTTGGCTGAACACAAGAGAGACACTCGGTGTCAGACCCTGCTAGTCCTATCCCCGTTGCTTGCCCTATTTCCTTTAAAAGTTTTGCTAAAGTTTTGCCTAGCGCTCCCTACCTCTAAAAGAAAAGCGTAGGCCGGCATGGTGGGATCACCCCTGTAATCCCAGCACTTCAGGAAGCCAAGGCGAGTGGATCACGAGGTCAGGAGTTAGAGACCAGCCTGACCAACCTGGTGAAACCCCGTCTCTACTAAAAATACAAAAATTAGCCAGGCGTGGTGTTGCGTCTGTAATCCCAGCTACTCAGGAGGCTGAGTCAGGAGAATCGCTTGAACCCAGGAGACAGAGGCTGCAGTGAGCCAAGATCGTGCCATTGCACTCCAGCCTGGGTGACAGAGCAAGACTCCATCTCAAAAAAAAAAAAAAAAGGAAAAGAAAAGAAGTGTTTTCTGTTTGATTTTGAGATGCTTAGATTGCTGAGTGCTCTCCTGTTGCAATAGTCTTTCTTTTGACATTGTCTCTTCCTATTTTAGCTTGGATTTTTCTTTATATGACCGTGATAGAGGAGCTTGTGTTTTGCATTTTTGAGGCCCTGGGTTCAACTCTGTGTACTTTTATTTTTTACTTTTCTCTGACTCACTCCTCAAATCCACTCCTCAAAGAACTATGATTCAACTCTTCCAACTTTCATTTCTTCTCTCTCCTCCATTCTCTCTTTCTTCCTCTCTTTCTCTCTCTTTTTTCTTTATTTTTATCTCATTTCTTGATCAAATAAAAAGTAAAAACAAGCCTGGTGTGGTGGCACACGCCTGTAATCCCAGCACTTTGGGAGGCAGAGGCAGGTGGATCAACTCAGGTCAGGAGTTCGAGACTAGCCTGACCAACAAGGTGAAACCCTGTCTCTACTAAATACAAATGATTAGCTGGGCGTGGTGTCACATGCATGTAATCCCAGCTACTTGGGAGGCTGAGGCAGGAGAACTGCTTAAACTCAGGAGGCGGTGGTTGCAGTGAGCTGAGATTGCACCATTGCAATCCAACCTGGGCAACAAGAGGGGAGAAACTCCGTCTCAAAAAAAAAAAAAAAAAAAAAAAAAAACTAAAGACACGACCCAATTAGTTGCCTTTAATGCTCTCCTATTTGCATTTCCTGTTTCCAGCCTCAGCATCACCCAAAGGAAATGACACAGCAGGAGAGAGAAGGAGGAAGAGAAGAACCAGCTTTACAAGATCTCTGGATCATGTTTCCATGCCAACTGTAAAATTCTTTGCCTTGCCCTAGATCCAAAAGATTTTCTTCCATGTTCTTTCCCAAAAGTTTTATACTTTTACATTTTATGTTTACATACATCCTTGATCCATTTTGAGTTCATTTTTGTATAAGGCATAATGTTGACATTCTTTTAATTTTTTTATTAAAAATTTTTTTTGTTGATAGCTGGGTGTGGTGGCAGGTGCCTGTAATCCCAGCTACTCCCAGGCTGAGGCAGGAGAATCACTTGATACCGGGAGGTGGCAGAGATTGCAGTGAGCCGAAATCGCGCCATTGCACTCCAGCCTGGGCGACAAAGCAAGACTCTGTCTCAAAAACAAAAAAACAAAATTTTGAGACAGAGTCTTGTTCTCTAGTCCAGGCTGGAGTGCAGTGGTAGTATCGCTGCTCACTGCAGTCTCAACATCTAGGGACCCAGTGACCCTCCCACCTCAGCCTCCCTGATTATCTGGAACCACAGGCGCAAGCCCACTGTGACCAGCATTTTTTTTTTTTTTCTTTTTCTTTTTAGTAGAGTCAGGATCACCCTTTGTTGCTCAGTCTGATCTGCAACTCCTGGGCTCAAGCAATCCTCCCGCCTCAGTCTTCCAAAGTGTTGCTGAGGCTACAGGCATGAGCCAGGGGGCCTGGACTTGCTTCCTGCCTTTCTTATACAATGATACAAGCATACAACAATGTAATACAATAGTCTTGAAGTCAAGTTGACTGTTTCTTCCCCTTATATTTTTATTCTTAATGATTATTTTAGCTGTTCTAATTCCTTTAACTTTCTACATAAATTTTAGAATAAAAATCTTCTTGGATTTTGATAAGAATTTCATCGAACCTATATGTCAATTTGAGGAGAACTGCCATCTTTACCACATTGAGTTTTGCAAACTCTTAACACTGTACGTCTCTCCATTTATTTAGTTTTTTTTTGTATTTTTGGTTTTTTTAAACTTATTTATTCAGCATTGTGTACATTACATCGTGTGAGTTTCTTTTTTTTTTAACGGAGTCTTGCTTTATCACCCAGGCTGGAGTGCAATGGTGCAGTTCGGCTCACTGCAATCTCTTCTTCCCGGGTTCAAGCAATTCTCCCACCTCTGCCTCCTGAATAGTTGAGATTACAGGCATCTGCCATCATACCTGGCTAAGTTTTGTATTTCTGTAGAGATGGGGTTTCACCATGTTGACCAGGCTGGTCTTGAACTCCTGACCTCAGGTGATCCACCTGCCTCAGCCTCCCAAAGTGCTGGGATTACAGGCTGGAGGCACCATGCCCGCCTTACATTGCATTGTGTCTTTTTCAGCATTATTCAGATTTTGTTAGATTTATGTCTAAGTATTTCCTTTTTGTCAGAGATTATACAGTTACTGTCTTTCTAAAATTATTCTTTTTTTCACGTTACTAAATTCTCTCCCTTAATATGGCAACATTCAGCAGCTTATGCTACTCTTTCATCCTTTGGTTGCCAGTGACAAACAATGCAGTAATAATGCCTCTGGTTTCAGTTCCTCTTGGATGACATTTATTAGCTGAGAGAGAGACCTGGTGCTTTAGCTGACATTTGGCAGCCCAAGAAGTGCACTAACTGCTCCAAAGTATCCCTCATGTTCTAGAAACAAGGCTTTCAATTGACCTTTTGACCAAAAATCCGGTGCATATGCCAAAAGTTTCATTGACAGGGTATTGACACATAAAATGTTTCTAACAAAGACAACTCTGTTTATTTTCTCATTAACAGCACACATTCGTGCCACAGAACCGAAGTTATTGGTGATAGTAACTAAAGTAGCTCTTGCCAGATCTTCTTTACTAACAGATTCTTGCTTCTCCTTATAAATCATATTCCTAAAACTAGATGCTACAGCCCAACCTGGCAAACCAAATCTTTCATAACCTCCTCCAGGAATATCATGGGCCAGCTTGTCAGCTTGTGTGCTGTCACCTTTGGAATGACATTTCAAGAGCCTCCTCAAAACTTTCACAGCCAGTCAATAAACTACATAAACCCAGAAAGGTACCCTCTCCAAGGCTTGTCCCAGTCATTCATTTATAGATGTCTTTGGAATGGACTGCTAAAATACTGACTCCTGAGCCAATGTTCACTACAAGCAGTGGGTAGGGATCGTCCAGGTTAAAAGGCATCTTTTGGCATTGCTGAGGTTCTGCGGCATTAGCTAAACAATAGCACTCCGCAAGTCCATTGAAACCAACAGTCTATATACAGCAAGCCCTTTACAAGGCAGTCAAGTTCATCCAGTTTGTGCAGGTGAAGGTTTCCAATTGCGAGAAAATCTTTTTCAAACTTGTAGGCACCACCTCCTGCAGCACATAGCACCCTTTGCAATGTTGAGAAGTTTTTATCTCTTCCCATCTGGATAAAAGTAGGCAGGTCCTGGGTTGGAAACCTGATAAAGTGCAAGTTCCCTCTTCGACCAAAAAGTGTTAAATCTTTCAGTTCAAGGTGTACATCCCTAATGCCGGTGGATCCATATGCTACATTAGAAATCAAATATTTTCTAATACTTTTTAAACTCTCAACTTCTTCTTGTTCTTCCTCTGCTGTGATAGCAATAGGTTCAAAGTACGAGAGTTTTACTAGAGTTCCCCCAATGTCCATGCCAAACCATGGGAGAGAGGGTTTCTTGTCATCTTTGATCTTCATGGCCTCGGCCCGAGGGGCAAGGGACGGCCTCGGGTCCGGAGCACTGAAAGCAGAGGCTGCAACTCCGGAGGTGGCTGGGCCGCTAGGTGAGGCCCCGCGGGTTCCTCCCCTCAGGCTGGGCGGGGCGGCAGCGCCTGAGGGGATGCCCGGCCCACAGGGCGGTCCCCCACCCCCGCGAGGGGTGGCTGGGACGGAGCAAGCTTGGGAAGGGCGACTACCTGGTGGCTCCGGCCCCCGTTCACACACAAACACGCAGCCACTCCAAACAAAAGGCCCTGGTCCCGGAAGCCGCCACCGCCGCCCTAAAAAATGTATTTTTTAAATTATGTTTACTTGACACATAATGATTGCACATATTTGTGAGGCACAGAGAGGTGTTTTGATGCGTACGATGTATAATAATTAAATACGGGGAATTAGCAAATCCATCGCCTCATATAGTTCTCATTTCTTTGCATTGGGAATATTCCAAATTTTCTCTTCTAGCTATTAGGAAATACAGGGTATTACATTTTAAATTTCACTCTCCACATGTTCATTGCCATTATTTGGAGATATAATTTATTTCTGTAGACTTTTATCCTGTGACCTTGCTGTATTACGTTTTTAGTTCTAAGAGGTCTCCTCCCCTCCCCCCATAGAGGTTTTTGTTTGTTTTTTTGTTTGTGTTTGGTGAGACAGGGTCTCATTCTTCGCCGAGGCTGGAGTGCAGTGGTGCCATCTCTGCTCACTGCAACCTCTGTCTCCCGGGTTTAAGTGATTCTCATGCTTCACCCTTCCAAGTAGCTGAGATTACAGGCATGCGTCACCATGGTTGGTTAATTTTTGACTTTTTAATAGAGACGGGGTTTTGCCATGTTGGCCATGGCTGGTCTGGAACCCCTGGCCTCAAATGATCCGCCCACCTCAGCCTCCAAAAGTGCTGGGATTACAGGCGTGGCCCACCGGGCCCAGCCTCCCTTATGCTTTTGATGTCGTCTGAGTCTACAGTGATCTCCTCTTTTTATTCCTGATGTTGGTAAACTGTGTCGTCTCTCTGCTGAAAATTTCTATCTTGCTAGAGTTCTTCTTTTATTGATCCTTGAAAGGGACTAGATTTTTGTTTGTTTTTCTATTTTTTGTGTATGTGCGTGTGTTCCATTTCATTGATTTCTGCTTTTATTTTTTATTATTTCCTTTCTTCTATTTGCTTTCGGTTATTTTGCTCTTTTTCCCACCTGGTTTCTTCAAGTAAAAGTTTAGAGGACTGATTTGGGACTTTTTTCTTTTCTAATGTGTGCACTTAGTGCTGTATATTTCTCTCTCAGCACTCCTTTAGGATGTCTTGGAATTTTTAATATATTGTATTTTCAGTTTTATTCAGGTTAACTTATTTTTTGATGTCTTCTAAGGCTTTCTCTTTGTCTTATGAACTGTTTAGTAGTGTGTTGTTCATTTTCCAAGCATTTGGATATTTTTCTGTCGTCTTTTGTGACCGACTTGTAGTTTAATTTCATTGTGGTCAGGGATCATACTATATTGGTAAATTCTTTTAAATTTGTTGAGGTTTGTTTTATGGCCCAGGATATGTTTTACCTTGACCTGTAATCTGTGTGGATTTGACATGTGTGTTCTGCTCTTCTTGTGTGGACTTTTTTATAAATGTTAACTGAATTCTGGTGGCTGAAGATGATTTTGAGTTTGAGTTTTCAACATTCTTTTTTTTTTTTTTTGAGATGGAGTCCCACTCTGTTGCCCAGGCTGGAATGCAGTGCTGTGATCTCGGCTCACTGCAAGCTCTGCCTCCTGGTTTCATGCCATTCTCCTGCCTCAGCCTCCTGAGTAGCTGGGACTATAGGCACCCACAACCACGCCTGGCTAATTTTTTTGTATTTTTTTAGTAGAGACTGGGTTTCACCATGTTAGCCAGGTTGATCTTGGTCTTCTGACCTCATGATTCCCCTGCCCCAGACTCCCAAAGTGCTGGGATTACAGGCGTGAGCCACCACACCCGGCCTAATTCTTCAACATTCTTGCTGATTTTCTGTTTAGTTGTTCTATCAATCATTATGAGAGAAGTTTTGAAGTCTCCAAAGTAATTGTGGATTTGTCTATTTTTTTTAAAGTTAACTGTTTTTCTCTCTTTACATATGTTGCAGCTCTGCTGTTTGGTGGATACATATTTAGGATTGTTATGCCTTCTATTTCTTTCCCTGTCTCTGTCTCTTCTTTCTTTTTCTTCTTTATTTATGCAAGAAAGAACAAATTTCCTATTACTTTCCCTACCAAAGCAGTCTCTCATCACTTCCTGACTCTGAGAATTAAATTCTGTTTCCTTCAGATGTCCTTAGTTGATTGACTCACAAACAGGGAGTGTAACCAGGAAAATAGAATAAAACACCTGTTAGATTTGAATACATACTGAGAAATTTGTATCTTTGTCCCTGTCTGGAAACATTTAAAATGGAATGGGAACCACCTGAGAAGCACATATTGTCCACATCTTGGGATCATTTCCGAGCATGTTGCCTCTTCAACCAAACAATCAGCAACAGTGGAATATGCCGAGACCAGCTCAGTGAGGGAGACCCTAACCCAGCGGCAATACAGGAATTAAAGACACACACAGAAATATAGAGGTGTGAAGTGGGAAATCAGGGGTCTCACAGCCTTCAGAGCTGAGAGACCTGAACAGAGATTTACCTACATATTTATTAACAGCAAACCAGTCATTAGCATTGTTTCTATAGATATTAAATTAACTAAAAGTATACCTTATGGGCAACGAAGGGATGGGCCGAATTAAAGGAATAGGTTGGGCTAGTTAACTGCAGCAGGAGCATGTCCTTAAGGTACAGATAGCTCATGCTATTGTTTGTGGCTTAAGAATGCCTTTAAGCGATTTTCTGCCCTGGGTGAGCCAGGTGTTCCTTGCCCTCATTCCCGTAAACCTACAACCCTCCAGCTTGGGCATTAGGGCCATTATGAACATGTTACAGTGCTGCAGAGGTTTGGTTTATGGCCAGTTTTGGGGCCAGTTTATGGCCAGATTTTGGGGGGCTTGCTCCCAACAGGAATATATACACACACACACATATATATATACACCCACACACACATACACATATATATAAGTATATATATATATATACATACTTTGAGATATATATCTCTCAAAGATTATTTCTATAAACTATTTGATAATGATTTTCAGACATTATATCTTTTTAATCCCTAAATTCATCATTGGGTATTTCTTAAAACAAGATCAATTCCTTAACACAGAACAATATCAAATTCAGTAAACTTAACATTGATAAAATAGTATTATCTAATATACAATCTTTAAAAATTTAACTAATTGTATCAATACAATCTTCTATAGAAATTTCTCTCTCAAGCTAGGATCCATTTCACAGACACATATGAATCTAATTGTCTTGACTCTTTAGTCTCCTTTAATTTAGAACAGTTGCTCAATCGTGTCTTTCACAACATTGATGTTTTTGAAGAGTATATGCCAGTGGTTTTATGGAATGTTTCTTAATTTGTGCTACTTATGATAAGATTAAGGTTATGGAAACTGGGAGAAATGTCACAAAAATCATGTTATCCTCTATCACACCAAGAGGCATGTGATGTCAGTTTTCCCCATTATTAGTGAAGTTAGCTTTGATCATTTGGTTAAGTTTGTAGCTGCTATTTCTTCCCTGCAAAAGTATCATCTTCCCCATTGTAATCAATAAGTAAGCTCTAGGGAAATAGTCTGAGACTATATAAATATCCTGATCCTCATCAAAATTCTACCTATACTTTTAGTATTGACTTATAAATTATGCCTGCACTTATCAGCATTCTGATGGTGTCCAGATTTTCTAATTTTCTAATGGGGATTTTCAAATTTTTTCCTTCCTTCCACACTTATTAGCTAGCATAGCACTGTAAGGAAAATCTTCCCATCTTCCATATTTATTTATTTAAGTTCCCAAGATTGATAATCATTTATTGTCATCATTAATGCTCAAAGTGTGTCAGATTTGGTCAATGAGATTCCCTTCAAGCCCACTTCTGTGTTCTTTTTAATCATCCCCATCATTCTGGCACAGCAAGATATCGTAGGTTTACCTTCTAGTTTCCCTGGCCCAGTCCTGGAGTCAGTGTAGTTGACACTAGTAGCTACTTTCTATTAGTATCTCTGGTGCCTTTTAGTAGGGAATGATATTTGAAAATCAAAATATTATTATCTTTGTTCATTGTTTCTGAGGTATTTCTTCTAGACCTAGTTAGCAGACAGATCTGCAGGGAAATTTTACTTTTATTTTGTTTTTTGAGAAAAGGCTAAGTTGCCCAGGCCAGCGTTCAGTGGTGTGATCTTGGCTCACTGCAATGTCCGCCTCCCAAGTTCAAGTGATTCTCCTGCCTCAGGCTTCTGAGTAGCTGGGACTACAGGCACACACCACCACATCTGGCTAATTTTTGTATTTTTAGTAGAGACGGGGTTTCACCATGTTGGCCAGGCTGTTCTTGAACTCCTGACCTCAAGGGAGCTGCCCGTCTCAGCCTCCCAAAGTGTTGGGATTACAAGCGTGAGCCACCATGCCCAGCCTATAAAATTACATATGTATAATTTCATACTGATGCCTCCAATTCCCATCAACACCAACAGGACTATTCTTTACCTTCTTTCTCTTACAGTGACAGTCTGGTTCCAACAACACACCTGCTCACACACACTCATTTTCCCAATCCTGAAATTCACACAAAATCTCAGAATTCTTACAGCCCTAGCTCTACAAAAATAACCCTGATACAGAGTTCAAGATTTGTTTGCAATTCTTTTTAATCTTACAATTAGAACAACAAACTGTATAAACCATTTTCATAGATCAGTTCGTTACTTTTCAGTTGGATTATGTTATTGTTTCACAATGCAATTTTAGTTTGCCTCTATTTGTATTCAATTTTAGGGTATTTTCACACACACTTGAGTCAGGTTTATTTTTTGACTATATGAGACACCAACATGCTTCCAAGAGTCAAAAGATTACAGAAAATTATGATCAGAAAATTTGCAAGAGAATGTCGTATACCAGGACACATTCAAATGATAGAATGGAAGTATGCTCCAGGAAGTCTAACATGATGGAGAGCCCACCTTGGGGTGAGTTGATCTTGGGCTGACCAGAAATCAGGAACAGTGCCTTTATTTTTACCACTAAGCTACATTTTGTTGTTGTTCTTGTTGTTTTTTGAGACGGAGTCTCACTCTGTCACCCAGGCTGGAGTGCACTGGCATGATCTCGGCTCACTGCAACCTCCGCCTCCTGGGTTTAAGCTATTCTGTACTTCAGCCTCCCGAGTAGCTGGGATTACAGGCGCCTGCCACCACGTCTGGCTAATTTTCATATTTTCAGTAGAGACAGAGTTTCACCATCTTGTCCAGGCTCGTCTTGAACTCCTGACCTTGTGATCCACCCACCTCAGCCTCCTAAAGTTCTGATTACAGGCATAAACCACCATGCCAGGCTAAGCTACCTTTCTTTTGGTATAACCGTGCCTAAAAGAGGAAGCGCTTCATGTAGGGAATTAACCACAGAATTGGAAACATCATGATTATCCTGACACAGAGGGCAGGCTCAGATATTGGTGGTCACCAAAGGGTTTTCTGAAGGATCTAGGTTGCTGAGGGGGTAGAACTCATTGGTAGAGCATGCATGAGGCCCTGGGCTCAATCCCCAGTACCTCCAGGTTTTGTTTTCTTCCCCAGGACGCCAGGAAGAAGCGGTCCATGATATTCCCCAACTTTGGAATTTTCTGTCAAGGTGAATTGTGTTGGCCTCCGCATTTCTCTCTCATACACAGAGGTGACTCATGTTTATTCACTTGAGGTTATTTGCTGCTTAGGATTATCCACCTATTCTTTCTAAGCAGTCCCATCAATCACTAACATGGATGGAGCACGCATGGGGCAAACAAGTAGTATTCCTGGCCATCCAGCCTATTTCTAGCTGTAAATGAAATCATCAGAAACCATAGAACTGTGTGGCCCAAGTCTGATTTCAGATCAGAAGCTAAAAGGCTTAAGTCCTTTTGTGTTTCCTTTTCTAACTCCCCCTAACCAGGTTGCAGAAGCCCTACAAGCTTTCACTAAAAGATTACACTGCCAGGGGTTGACTATTTGATGTGCTGGTGGTCACTTTTTCCATTGGAGATCCACAAACTCTGAAACTTAAACGATTTAACTACAAACACACAGCAAATGATGAAAAGATAGCAGTCACCTCAGCTGAAATTTGGTGGAAGTAAAAAGTACTTCTTTGGGTCCTCTGAGGAAGCTTCTGGTGTGAGATGCAAACACTCTGAACTCCAGGGGTCAAGGTCAGTCAGTATAGGAGAAAGTTCATTTTGTTGTTTTAAATAAATAAAAGTAATGAACGCTTGTTCTTCCAATCCCAAAGGATCCTTTTGTACCTCACTGTACTTACTCTCCAGGATTGACCTCCTTCTAAGCTAGGGAACAACCCATACCTCCAGATTAGAGCTCTTTGTGGTATCACTGTGATAAGCAGAAATCCACAGGGAAATACTCTGCAAGCATGTTAATACTATCTTGTTAAAAGAAAGTCTGCTTTTATTTTCAGCTCTATTTCATGCCAACAAAGGAAAAAAGAAAAGTTACTCAACACTCAGAAGGCAGAAAAGCGACCCCTCTCTCTCCATCTGCAGAAGCCAAGCAAGCGTGTGGGCCTCCGTATGCATCCTTTCTTTTACTCGCTTTCTAAATGCTGTAACGGCTACCATCTATCAGGTGGTCACAAACCATCTCTAAAGTCAATCTGAGGTCAACCCACTCGACTTGTGAGGGATCCACCTATACTGCCTCTGCACCTGTAATATGACTAAGGAGACGACGGTGGCTGCACACGTAGTTAACACCGATTGTACTGTGACTCCGCCTTTCTGCAGCAGCTCTCAGGCTCTTTAGAGTCCTTTTGAGCCAAGCTGGACGTGAGGCATAAAGGAGCTCTTTGCAAACGCCAGGGGGAATTTCTTCAGGGTTAACTTAACTTTAAATCGGCTTCATTCTAAGAGAAATATGTGGAGCAAACGGGAACTTTTTTTCTCATCTTTTGCATTTCAAGCAAAAACTAATAAAATTAGATGTTTCCACCGTCATGCTCAGTCTCAAAGCTGTTAGCAGATCCCACTTCTAACTTTTAACACAGGCACTCAGGAAATCGGGAAATCCCTGCAGCTCCCTCAGAAGCTACAGTATCAGCAGTTCCTGAAGTGCAAACCAAAACCCAACATCACGTACTCCTCCAAAGAGCTCAGCCTGTCTGTTGAGCGACAGAAATAGCGGCGAGGTGCTCTGGAAGCCATGACAGCCTGGCCGAAATGAACCAGGTCCCCTCCTGGTCGAGCCTACCTCCCTAGGGACAAGAAACGTACCTCTCTTCCCTCATACCCACAGGAAGCAACGGAGGGATGTGGCGCTTAGACTCACTCTACCATCCGGTCCATAGAAGTCCTGATAATCTTCAGGATGCAACAGAGCGAGACTCCGTCTCAAAAACAAAACAAAACAAAACAACCCTAAGGAAGAGAGAGAATGTACTGGAGGATAGGAAGTATCTAGGAGAACCTTCTTTTTTTTTTCTTGTATTTAAATTTAAGCCTTCATTTATATAAAATAAAACGCATGAAACCTATTCAACTTATGGCTTATTATATATATAACCAAAACTCAGACCAAGATACTGAATTTTTCAGCAACCAACAGCTGCCTTTTGCCCATTTCAATTATCCTAACTCTGACCTCCACCTCCACAGATTATTTTTCTTATGTTTTAAATGGATCATATCAAATGATAGTCTATTTGGGGCTGCTACAAAATCACTCAAGACTGGTATATTGTAACGAACAAAAACTTGTTTCCTTCCTTCCTTCCTTCCTTTCGTTCTTCCTTCCTTCCTTCTTCTCTCTCTCTTTTTCTCTCTTTCTCTCTCTCTCTCTTTCTCTCTTTCTTTCTTTCCTTCTTCTTGACAGACTTTCACTCTTGTTGCCCAGGCTGGAGTACAGTGGTGTGACAGACTTTCACTCTTGTTGCCCAGGCTGGAGTACAGTGGTGTGATCTTGGCTCACTGCAACCTCTGCCTCCTGGGTTCAAGCAATTCTCCTGTCTTGGCCTCCTGGGTAGCTGGGATTACAAGCGAGTGCCACCAGGCCTGGCTAATTTTTCTGTATTTTTGGTAGAGATGGGGTTTCACCATGTTTGCCAGGCTGGTCTTGAACTCCTGACCTCAGGTGATCCATCCATCATGGCCTCCCAAAATACTGTGATTACAGGAGAGGGCCATGGCACCTGGCCCAGAAACTTATTTTCTTACAGTTCTGGAGGCTGAGAAGTCCAAAATCAAGGCACAGGCTCTGGTGTCTGGTAATGGCCTTTTTATTGTGTCCTCACATGGCAGAAAACTGAGGGCAATAGAGAGATTAACTTCCTTTGTCAAGTCTTATTATAAGGGTACCTAATATTATTCATGAGGAAGGAATCCTCATGGCTTAATCTTCTTAAAGGGCCTATCTCTTACTAAATCATGATGTAGCCCAGATAAATTCTTAAATACACCAATGACATTGGTACTATTAGTTTTACTATATTTACCAACAAGGAAGCTGAGACTTAGAATGAAGTGACCTGCCCAAGTTCACAGGATGAACTTGGGGGACAGTATTATGAGTTGAATTGTGTCCCACCAAAATTTATATGTGGAAG
>NW_026653276.1:0-14536 GCF_009828535.3 Hylobates moloch | reverse complement strand
TTTTTTTCAGAGTAGATTGTGTAGACCTTGTTTTGATTCTTTAGGCACTTCTTTTTTTTGTTGAAATGGAGTTTCGCTCTGTCGCCCAGGCTGGAATGCAGTGGCGTGATCTCGGCTCACTGCAAGCTCTGCCTCCTGGGTTCATGCCATTCTCCTGCCTCAGTCTCCCGAGTAGCTGGAACTACAGGTGCCCGCCACTATGCCCTGCTAATTTTTTGTATTTTTAGTAGAGATGGGGTTTCACCATGTTAGCCAGGATGGTCTCGATCTCCTGACCTCGTGATCCACCCGCCTCGGCCTCTCAAATTGCTGGGATTACAGGCATGAGCCACTGTGCCCAGCCAGATTCCTGATTTTTTTTAAATTTATGTTACAAATTAATTCCCTTAATAGTTACAGGGTTATAAAAAATGTATTGCATATTGAGTTAGTTTTGTTAATTTGTGTTTTTCAAGGAATGAATGTATCTCATCTAAATTTTCAAATTTGTGTGTAAAGGGTTATTCATAGTGAGGCAGAAATTTAAAAATAAATATGCATTCATTCACTCCAAGAAAAGTAACAGGCAAGCAAAAGTTAAAAAGAAAAGAAACAAGTTTTCCTCTGCTTAGCAGCTCATTTCAAGGACAGTTATAACACTTTCCGAAAAGCCAAGGCCAAAGGAATGAGTTCCAGACACACTCAACCCATGTCCTGTCCCCCAAGAGCAAGGTTGAAGGGAAAAAAAAGAGAGAAAGACAAATTTCTTTACTGTTACTCCTTTCCCTGGCTTCTTAAGCATAACTATGTTTTACAAATGTCTGTATTTAGCCAGTTCTTGTTTTTCTTTTGACACAGCTGCAAGGCCACAAGTTACACACTGTATGATTAACTGCCTTTGTTTTGCTTATAAAAACTCCCTCTCTGTCTTTGTTCAATGTTCAGCTTTTTTTGTTTGTTTTGTTTTGAGACAGAGTCTCCCTCTGTCGGCTAGGCTGGAGTGCAGTGGCATGATCTTGGCTCACTGCTACCTCTGCCTCCTGGGCTTAAGCAATTCTACCTCAGCCTCCCGAGTAGCTGGGATTACAGGTGTGTGCCACCATGCCAAGCTAACTTTTGTATTTTTAGTAGTGATGGAGTTTCGCCATATTGGCCAGGCTGGTCTCAAACTCCTGACCTCAGGTAATCTGACCTCCTTGGCCTCCCAAAGTGCTAGGATTACAGGCGTGAGCCACCAGGCCCAGCCAGTGAATCCACTGAGCGGGTTCGTACCTTAAAATAAAGATCCTACTGTTCTCCCATATCAGCCTCTCCATTCCTCAGTTTACCATAACAATAGTATTATCTTATCCTAACATTATTTTTATATATTAGGATATAATATATCATACTACATATGATATATAAAATATTACATTAATAATATATTATGTTAATATTATATAATAAATAACACAATTATAAATATTTACTTATTAACAATTTATATTATATATTATTTATTTATATTATTAGGATATAATATATCCTTATATATTATTAGGATATAATATATCCTTATATATTATTAGGATATAATATATATTTTTTATATATATATATATTCCTAATAATCTTGAGGATGCTTTTCTTTCCTCATTTTTTAACCCTAGCTTGCCTCTTCCCTTTCCCTGACAGCTGGTGCTTGGCTCCTCTCTACCTTCTTTCCCGTTTATTTCTAAATTAACTTTTCACAAAAGTGCAGGGCACTCCTAGTATTGTTTATGTAATTTTAAGTACTATGTTGAGATTCAGATGTAGCTGCTGTTTTAATTTCCACATCACTTTCCATTTTTTTTTTTTTTTCCTTCTCCACATGCTCGACTTTAAACATTTCTGCAGCATTGGCTGAGTCTGGGCCCAACTGGGGAGATATGTGAGGCCAGATAAACCTAGAGTAGAGAAATGTTGTTTCCTGCCTAGGAAGCCTCCGACCTTACAAGGGGGAGAAAAATGTCTGCGACAGAGTTTCGCTCTTGTTGCCCAGGCTGGAGTGAAATGGTGCTATCTCGGCCCATTGCAATCTCCACCTCCTGGTTCAAGCGATTCTCCTGCCTCAGCCTCCTGAGCAGCTGGAATTACAGGCACCCGCCACCACGCCCAGGTAATTGTTTCTAAAATGCTGGTATTATAGGCGTGAGCCACTGCACCCAGCTAAGTTTTTCAAAGGAAATCATCCAAAATCATATCCTTTTGACGTCAGCAGTATCTATAGTGATATCCCCTTTTTATTCCTGATATGGGTAACTTGTGTCATCTCTCTTCCTGAAATTTCTCAGTTTTACTAGAGGTCTTCTTTTATTTGTCTTCTAAAGGAACTAGCTTTTTGTTTGTTTTTCTTTTTTTGTGTGTGTTCAGTTTCATTGAAATTTGCTCTTATTTTTATTGTTACCTTTTGTCTATTTGCTTTTGGTTTATTTTGCTTTTTTCCCACCTGGGCTCTTCAAGTAAGAGTTTGAGACTTTTTTTTTCTAATGTATGCAGTTAGTGGTGTACATTTCTCTCACAGTGTTTTTTTTCAGGTTATCTTGAAAATTTTGATATATTGTGCTTTTATTTTTATTCAGGTTAATTTATTTTTTGATATCTACTAAGGCTTTCTCTTTGTCCTGTGTACTATTTAGTAGTGTGTTGTTCATTTTCCAAGTTTTGGATATTTTTCTGTTGTCTTTCTGTGATTGACTTTTAGTTTGATTTCATTGTGGTCAGGGATCATATCGTATGAGTTAATTCTTTTAAATTTGAGGTTTGTTTTATGGCCCAGGATATGTTCTATCTTGACCTGTGTTCTGTGTGTTCTGCTTTTCTTGTGTGGACTCTTCTTTAAGTGTTGACTGAATTCTGTTAGCTGAAGATGATTTTGAGTTCTTCAATATCTTTGCTGATTTTCTGTTAGTTCTTCTACCAATTATTATGAGAGAAGCGTTGAAGTCTCTAATGTAATTGTGGATTTGTCTATTTTTTTATTTTTTTCTTTACATATTTTGCAACTCTGGTTTATACATATTTAGGATTGTTATGTCTTCTTGGTGGATTTTTAAATTTTTTTCTTTGTTCTAAAGTTTATTTTAGGCCAGACGTGGTAGCTCACACCTGTAATCCCACCACTGTGGGATGCTGAGGCAGGTAGATCACCTGAGATCAGGAGTTCGAGACCAGCCTGGCCAACATGGTGAAACCGTGTCTCTACTAAAAATACAAAAATTAGCCTGTCGTAGTGTCACATGCCTGTAATTCCAGCTACTTGGGAGGCTGAGGCAAGAGAATCACTGGAACCCTGAAGGCAGAGGTTGCAGTGAGCAGAGATCATGCCATTGTACTCTAGCCTGAGTGACAAGAGTGAAACTCTATCTAAAAAAATAAATAAATAGATAAATAAATAAAATTCATATTATATTAATATACTCACTTTTGCTTTCTTTTAATTAGCATTTGAATGTTATACATTTTTATACTCTTAATTTCAAACTGTCTATATAATTGTATTTGAAATAAGTTTCTTGTAGACAGCATTTAGTTGGATTATATTTTCTAATCTACTCTGTTAATCTCTGTCTTTTAATTGGTACCTTTAGACCATTTACATTGAATGTAATCATTGATATGTTAGGGCTTAAATCTAGCAGTTTGTTTTCTATTTGTACCCTGTTACTATCATTTTGTGGGGATACGTATGTATATATATATATGTATGTATGTATTAAAGCCTTCTTTATGGACTACTTGTATACTTCTTAGAATTTCATTGTCATTTATCTGTAGTGTTTTTTTGTGTGTATGGGTTTTTTTTCTCCTGCCTCAGCCTCCCAAGTAGCTGGGATTACAGTCATGTGCCACCATGCCCACCTAATTTTTGTAGTTTTAGTAGAGACAGGGCTTCGCCATGTTGGCCAGGCTGGTCTCGAATTCTTGAGCTCAGGTGATCCCCCTTGGCCTCCCAAAGCGTTGGCATTACAGGCGTGAGCTGCCGTGCCCAGCCTATCTGTAGTGTTTTTAAATGATCTCTTTATATAACTCTTTTAGTGATTTTTTTCTAAGTATTACATGATATGTATTTAATTTATCACTGTGTACTGGTGTCATTATTTTATCAGTTAAAGTGATGTGTGTCATCTTTACCTCCCTTTTTGTCACTTTTCCTCTCCCACTTGTAATATAATTGTCTTAAATTATTTCTTCTACATACATTTAGAACCACACTGGACCATGTTATACTTTTTTTTTTTTTTGAAACAGTGTCTCATTCTGTTGCCCAGGCCTGAGTGTAGTGGCACGATCTTGGCTCACTGCAACCTCCGTCTCCCAGGTTTAAGTGATTCTCCTGCCTCAGCCTCCCGAGTAGCTGAGACTACAGGCATGTGCCACCACACCTGGCTAACTTTTTGTATTTTTAGTAGAGACGGGATTTCACCATGTTAGTCAGGCTGGTCTTGATCTCCTCACCTTGTGATCTCCCTGTCTTGGCCTCCCAAAGTGGTAAGATTACAGGCATGAGCCACCACACCTGGTCATGTTACACATTTTGCTTCAACTGTTAAATATAATTTAGAAGGCTCAAGAGAAAAAGGAAAATTTATTGTTTTTATCCATTTTTTTCTTGCTTACCATGTTCTTTCTTCTTTCCTGATGTCAGTGATTTCTTCTTTTATAATTTCTTTTCTGTCTGGAGAAATTTAGCTATTTTTTAAAGGATAATTCTGCTAGCAGCTAATTATCTTAGTTTTCTTTGCTCTGAAAATGTCTTGATTTCTTCTTCATTTCTAAAGGATATTTTCTCTGGATATAGAATTCAGAATTAACAATTCTTTTCTTTCCATCCTTGAAAACTGTTGTGCCACTCTTTCTGACCTCTGTGATTTCTGATAAGATACCCACTGTTAGGCAAATTGGTTTTCTTTATAGGTAAGGTGTTTTGTCTCTTTTGTTGCTTTCAATAGCTATCTGTTTTTAGAGTTTAGAAATTTTGATTGATTTTGCTTTCAGTCAACCGTTGAAGGAGATTCTTCTCTAAAAAGTACATAAAAATGCAAATCTCCAGGTCAACAATCTCTAAAATAGTTTAGATTTCTGTATTCTGGTGTTTGGAAAAAACTTCACTAAGGCAATCCCTTAGGGCTGGTAATTTCATTATGTAAATCATTCCACATTTGTAAAACATAAAGTAGCAAAGTTTTAGTCACTGCACAAACAAGTATCTGAACCTCTTCCTGTGCTTAATTGGTATAAACTATCCAGGGCGGCAGTGCCCCACCTTTTTGGCACCAGAGACCGTTTCATGAAAGACAATTTTTTACATGGATGAGGGAGCGGGGGCTGGGGGAATGATTGGGGATGATTCAAGCACATTAGATTTATTGTGCACTTTATTTATATTGTGATTACATTGTAATATATAATGAAATAAGTATCCAACTCACCATAATGTAGAATCACTGGAAGCCTTGAGTTTGTTTTTCTGCAACTAGACGGTCCTATCTGGCAGTGATAGAAAACAGTGACAGATCATCAAGCATTAGATTCTCATAATAAGCCCACAATCTAGATCCCTTTCATGCACAGTTCACAATAGGGTTTGGGCTTCTATGAGAATCTGATGCCTCCTCTTACCTGGGAGGCAGGGGAGCTCAGGTGGTCATAAGAGCTATGGGGAGTTGGTGTATAAGTACAGATGAAGCTTCGCTGGCTCTCCTGCCACGCTGCCTGGTACTTGGTCTGTGTACTGGAGGTTGGGGACTCCTGATCTAGAGTAAAATAGATAAAGAGTTTACCTGAACAGGGAGTTGAACCTTGGACCCTCAGAGTAAAAGTCTGATGCTCTACCAACTGAGCTATCCAGGTACTCATCTTTTTCCACGGAGTATCTAATCTAGATTTCTTCATTTGTTCCATTCATTTTATGTTTCATGTTGCAATTCGTAAATCACGTTACTTGAATTCTCCTCATTTCAAAGACCCTGTTTAAGAGAGACATTATAATCGCTAGGAATATTTTCCTTTTCTCTTTTTAAACATCTCCTTTCTGTAGATTTTCATAACCTGAGATGGGGCGTCTTCTACGTAAAGCACTGCGGAGTTGCTAGATACAGAGGGTTTCATTCTCGCCAATTAGCTGCAACCTAAACTTCTGGAGGCAATAGTGGAGCTGCTTTTGTTCGTATCCCTCAGTATTATCTTCTAGGTCTTTCTTTCAGGCTTTGCAGGCAGAGGGGAAGAGAGACGAAGGAGGAAGAATTTGAAGATGCAAGAGAACATTCCATAATGAACCCCTTTCTGTTGGTAGATGAAACTGCCAGCCAGGCATCACGTTGGCAAGTGGACCTCAGACCCGCGGTCTGGCTGGCCAGAGAGAGAAAACCGCGTGTCTTTTGGTTTAGCATTCCGTGACAATTTTGCTGGTCACAGTCTGAAGATTTTAGAAATAGTGATGTTAAACACAGCAGGCCTTTTTCTGCCAGATATTCGTTCTCCAAACACCGATAGACAAAGGCAGTAATTAATAATGGATCTTTTCTTTTTTCCTTGTTTTATTTTTAAATATATTTTTTCTTCATCTATGGATCTTTTTAAAATTTTTAATTTTTATAGGTGCATAGTATATATATATGTTTATGTGTGTGTATATATATATATATGATACATGGGATATTTTAATGCAGGCATACAATGTGTAATAATCATATTAGGAAAAACGAAGCACCCATCACCTCAACACCTTATCATTTTCTCCTTCTTCTTCTTCTTCTTCTTCTTCTTCTTCTTCTTCTTCTTCTTCTTCTTCTTCTTCTTTTCTTCTTCTTCTTCTTCTTCTTCTTCTTCTTCTTCTTCTTCTTCTTTTCTTCTTTCTTCTTCTTCTTCTCCTTCTCCTCCTCCGCCTCCTCCTCCTCCTTCTCCTTCTCCTTCTTCTTCTTCTTCTGCTTCTCCTTTTTGTTTTTTTGAGACAGAGTCTCGCTCTGTCACCCAGGCTGGAGAGCATTGGCACAATCTCGACTCACTGCAAGCTCCGCCTCCCAGGTTCATGCCATTCTCCTGCCCCAGCCTCCCAAGTAGATGGGACTACAGGTGCCTGCCACCACGCCTGGCTAATTTTTTTGTATTTTTAGTAGAAATGGGGTTTCACCATATTAGCCAGGATGGTCTCAATCTCCTGACCTTGTGATCCGCCTGCCTCAGCCTCCCAAAGGGCTGGGATTACAGGTGTGAGCCACCGAGCCCCACCAACACCTTATCATTTCTTTGTGTTACAGACATTCCAGTTATAATCTTTAAGTTATTTTTAAAGGTACAATAACTTTTTGTTGACTGTAATCACCCTGTTATGCTATCAAATGGTAGATCTTATTCAGGCTAACTCTATTTTGTATTCATTAACCATCTCACTGACCCCTCCAATGCCCTTTCCATCTCTGGTAACCATCCTTCTACTCTCTGTCTCCATGAGTTCAATTGTTTTATTTTTGGCTTCCACAAATGAGAGAGAATATGTGAAGTTTTACTTTCTGTGCATGTCCTTAACATGCATAGACTTTTACACAACATAATGTCCTCTAGTTTGTGGAGGAAAAGTTACATATTAAATTTGAACTCAGTTGAAGATGGACACAAACAATGGTCACCAAATCCTGGAACATGTTGTATGAGCCCCTTGAGGTGTTCATCCAGTGCTGTTGCGGAGAAATCTCTATTTCAATCTATTCCTATATGTTAGTTATTGAAAAACAACAGACAATTGCAAAAAAAGCTGACCTTTTCGTGTTCCTTGAGCCCAGTCTCGAAGGGCCCTCATGACTGGGCCTCATGCCAAACAACTTGTTACAAAAAGAGCTAGGGTCCCAGACTGCACCAAAGCTTCATGAGACCTCTCTTCCTCTGTGCACAGACGAGTGGCCGACTCTGGAACCCGGGCTGTTGCTTCCCGGTCTGTTGATGAATCTTTCATAGTCTGGTGAGTGTGTGTACATATATATATATATATGTATGTATATTTCCCTTCTCCAATTCCCATTGCAATTTGCTTATTATATCATTTGTTTACTATATCTGCATTGCCATTTACGTGGGATAAAGTTTATTTACCCTTAAAGGTATTGTGTGTGTGTCTTTTCTTCTCCCCTCTCGTGTTTCCCGCACAGAACATAGTTCCATCCACTTTGCAAATGACCAGATCTCATTCTTTTCATGGCTGAGTAGTACCCTGTTGTTGGTACATACCACATTTACTTTATTCATTTATCCGTTGATGGGCACTCAGGATGCTTCCCAATCTTGGCTATTGTGAATAGTGCTGCAATAAAGATGAGAGTGTAGATATCTTTTTGATAAACAAATTTCCTTTCTTTTGGGTACATGCCTAGCAAGGGCATTGCTGGAATATGTGGTAATATTTTTATTTTTCTGAGGAACCTCCATAGTGTTCTCCACAGCAGTTGTACTAATTTACATTCCCACCAAGAATGTACTATGGTTCCCCTTTCTCCACATCCTTACCTGTCTTTTGGATGAAAGTCATTTTAACTTGGGTGAAATAATATTTCATTTTAGTTTTGATTTGCATTTATTTGATGATCAATGGTGTTGAAGCACCTTTTCATACATCTATTTGCCATTTGTATGTCTTCTTTTAAAAGACACATAGACAAAAGAATTGCAAATAGATTTATGAGTAGAAAATCTTTATTTGCTGAGTTTTCTTTAGCCTTTCCTTTCACAGTAGCCCCCATCCCAAACACACACACACACACACACACACACACACACACACACACACGTCAGGTTAATAACCAGACCATAAGAGTCTGCAAACCTTAGTTCTTTCTGTGTGTGAGAGTGAACGTTTGTTGTACACTGGATCACACCTCACAGGAAACGCTGAGTTTTCCAAATTCTAAAGTTAAGAAGATTATTAGGGTCATGCATTACGGGTTTTTGTAAAATGGCTAAAGTAGCTACATTGGGAGATTCTTTGTCTAAAAGTCTAATACATCCCCCAATTTGGTTCAGGGCTTGGCAGATTGTCTGGTTTTATCTAAATAAATAAATAAATGCTATTTTTTTCAAAGCTCAATTATAGAAGCCTTTATCTACAGACACCCTCCTCCATCCATTTCCTCGGTGAAATTATCTAGACAGACTGATATAGAGAGATTAAGAATGTCATGCTTTCAAATCTCTCTTGGATTCCTCACAAAATATTTTGTTAGAAATATTTAAAATGTTTAAAGGAATCTTGCCTGGAAAACTTCAGATAAAAATCAAAAGTCACCAGAGAAAATATTGAAAGGCTTTGGAGAGGAAATGGTATCACTGGTATAAACAAACATTTTATACAATTTAATAGCCTCTTAGTATTATTCTTTCAAATCTCAGTGCCAATCCTTTTTTGCATCCTCCTGAAGAAAGAAATTTCAGGCTACTTTGGACATACTTTGTATGGGGTAGCCCTGCTCTGCAAAGAGCGGTTAAAAATAAATAAATATAACAATAAATAAATAAATTTCGATGGTTTTGCTCAGTCTGCCAACCTTACTAACTGTGCCAACTTTACTAACTGCTGCCTATGTCTGCCAGTTAACTTTTGCTCCTCCAGACTGAACAAAAAATGCCCGTTTATTTAATTTTTTTAGATTTTGAGATTTTGTATTGATATTCTTTGGGCACAAAATCCACTAGTGAGCAGGTGAGGAACCAAAACTGAGAACAATCTCAAAACACCTGAATAAGTTTGAGTCTGTTGGAACAAAAGTCCTGATAGGGCATCTTGCCCAAAGTGGAGTTGGATTCTTCAGCACTGATTGGAGCAATTAGCCTCCCCAAACTGGATCACACCAGAAACCTTATTCAATTTAATGCTCCTCATAGGACGCTTTCCGAGAAAGAAACTGACTTACCTAAATCAGTTTCATAGGGAACAGCAGAAGACATTTCCTTGGTCTATCCAGACCCATCTAGTCCGGCCCCAGAACTAGCGTTTGGTGGTCTCAAACATGGGTCATTACTTGATAAATTAGTGTACACAGGATATACCATCCAAAATATTGCCTAAAACAATTCTTGAGTTTTGAGTGGAGAAAGCTGGAGAAAATGGTGTACAAAGGATCCAGGAGAAGTTTAGGGCTGAGAGATGCATCCCTCTGTGAAAAGGAGATAGGACTGGGCACTGGAAAAGTGAAACAGTTTCTTCCCAATAACTCATCATTTCCAAGAAGCCAAGATGATGCGAAAACTGGGGGAATCTTCAGTTGGTTTACTTTACAAACTTGTTTTTTTTTTTAATCTTTGCTACCCTATCAATACACGGGACATAGCTGGGGAAAGGGTGGCAAAAAATCACCCTGGATGGTTTGTGGATCAATACGAAGGTGAACTTAGAGCAACCAACCTTTAGGCAAAATACTTGGGTCTTTTCTGACAAGGAGGAGCTTTTTTTTATTATTTCAACTTTTATTTTAGATTCAGGTAGTACAGTGCAGGTTTGGGACAAGGGTGTATTGTGTGTTGCTGATGTCTGGTGTACGATTGAACCTGTCACCCAGGTGGTGAGCATAATAACCAACAGGCAGTTTTTCAATCCTAGCCCCCCTCCCTACCTCCCACTTCTTACTGTCTCCAGTGTTTTTTGTCCCGGGGGAGCTCTTGTTTGAGCTTACAGGCTTTTCTCCCCGGGGGAAGCACCATCATATCTTTAAGATGGAAAAGGTCAAAATATATCAAACAACGATGCTCCCTCTTATGCTGTCATGTCCACTCCTTCATTGCAGACTTGAGTTCTTGGCTCATATTTCTGTACCCGAACTTGCATCATCGTTATTATGGTAATCAATTTACGGTACCATCAATTTATGGTAACTTAGAGAAGAGAGCCTTCAAAGAAGGGAAAGGTGTCACTTTTGACCATCTCGCAGTTTATAATTCTAAAGAATTGCTGTTAGGAATTTTAGATGGAGTTTTATTCCTCCTGGGTGCCTCCTCCTCCGCCTCTCCCCGCCCCTCTTCAAGTTGTTAAATATCCAATTACGAAGTTAAAGTTTTGAAAACAGAAACTCATCGTTTCCTCACTGCACTTCCGTATTCATGTTTGAAAACCAGCATTTGCGTGTGGCCAGTGTGGCCTAATGGATAAGGCGTCTGATTCCAGATCAGAAGAGTAAGGGTTTGAGTCCCCTCATGGTCGTGTCCTTGCTCTATTGTCAGGAAACATCTTCACTTTCTGCATGTTTCCTTGAGCTTTCTACAAGCTGTTTAAAAAATAAAAGCCTTTGGAAACTTGAAATGAAGACAATGTTGACAAAAAGCAAGAACCCAACCCAGTGAGCAACCTGTGTACTGACTATTAAAGTGCACTTTGTCCCTGGCATAGGTACTACTGGAGGCATTCGTAATTTGGAATGGGCTTGGTTTTCCCAATTTATGGTCTTGTCCTACCTGTTTCATGAATTTAACAAACAGACATAAAAGTAACTTTTTATTTTTGTCTTTTAGACAGAGTCTTGCTCTGTCACTCAGGCCGGAGTGCAGTGGCATGATTTCGGCTCACTGAAAACTCGGCCTCTTGGGGTCAAGCTATTCTCCTGCCTCAGCCTCCCAAGTAGCTGGGATTACAGGCGCCCGCCGTAACAACTGGTTAATTTTTGTATTTTTTTTTTTTAGTAGAGACGGGGTTTCATCATATTGGCCAGATTGGTCTCAAACTCCTGACCTCAGGTGATCCGCCCACCTTGGCCTCTCAAAGTGCTGGGATTACAGGCCTGAACCACCGCGCCTGGCATTTTTTTTTTTTTTTTTTTGAGTCTCACTCTGTCTCCCAAGCTGGAGTGCAGTGGCACAATCTCTGCTCACCGCAATCTCCGCCTCCTAGGTTCAAGCGATTCTCCTACCTCAGCCTCCCGAGTAGCTAGGATTACAGGCACAGGCCACCATGCCCGGCTAATTTTTGTATTTTTAGTAGAGAAGGGATTTCACCATGTTGGCGAGGCTGGTCTAGAACTCCTGACCTCAAGTGGTCTGCCCGCCTTGATGTCCCAAAGTGCTGGGATTACAGGCGTGAGCCACCACACCTGGCAGAAAAGTACCATCTTAATAGTAAGGACTCTCATAATAGTAGGAGTATTAGGTGCAGGGTATATGGGAACTCTAATATCTTCTAAATTTTTCTGTAAGTCTAAGACTGTTTGACAATTATACTCTATTTATAAAATAACAATGAATTTTTAAAAGATACACAGTCATGTATTTAAAAAAACTTAGAGCAAAGATTTTGTCCTAGAAAGCAAATGCAACTCTAACAGGGTTCTTGTACTGGTTAATATCCAGGTTAAAGATGATGATGACTTACAGGGCCTATGCCATTTTCTCTGATTTCTACGATTTCCTTATTACTCTCACACAATCTTAAATAAAACGGTAAACAGAAAAATAAAATCGTTCCAGACCTTGGTTAATAAAAGCAGAAACAAGGAGGAGAACGAGGAGGAGAAGGTGAAGGAGAAAGAGAAGAAGAAAAAGAGGAAGAAGTCACAATCAAGGAGAGTATATTACCAAGAAAAGGAAGTTTCTATCCAAAACTTTCTTTGGGCTCTCAAAACTCCAGAGTCAAACCTTGTTAATAAATTTCCACAAAAATCTGAAGGTCACAAATCCAAATCCTAGTAGGAAAAACTTTCACCAGAATGTAGTAATAAAGGCTCAGTTACAAAAACCTGGAACTCATGTGGTTGGGACACTCACTCAAGCTCATGGTTTTGAAGGATGTCCAGAATTAAAAAACCAAGTACTCAAAGAATGCACTATTATCACAGTAAGAGTGTGGCAACCCTAGTAGCAAAATGAGCCAAGGCCCTCTAAGAAATCTCACAGGACCCATATATTGCTGAGGAAAAGTGGCATTTACTCACATCTGAAAAAACAAAACTGAATGTATATCTTGCTTGAGCAGGGTGAACTACAAACAGAAATGCGGCCTCTTGGCAAACAAACAAATTAAGAAACAAAACAAAAAGACAGGATATGCATAGGAGTTTAATTCGAAGTGAAATTAAATTCACATAAATCAGCCTTTTGGGTGGTACAAAGTAGAGACGGGTGTGAACTGTTCCTAGATTGACATACAAACAAAGCTCTTTTTTTTTTTTTTGAAATGTCTCACTCTGTCACCCAGGCTGGAGTGCAATGGTGCGATCTGTGATCTCAGCTCACTGCAACCTCTGCCTCCTGGATTCAAGCGATTCTCCTACTTAGCCTCCTGAGTATCTGGGACTACAGGTGCATGCCACCACACCCAGCAAATTTTTTCGTAATTTTAATAGAGACGGGGTTTCACCATGTTGGTCAGGATGTTCTCAATCTCCTGACTTTGTGATCCTCCCACCTCGGCCTCCCAAAGTGCTGGGATTGCAGGCATGAGCCACCGTGCCCAGCCTTACAAATCTCTTTCACTTAGGAACTACTGAGTTAAGATAAATGTGGGTGCTAAATTCCAATTTGGCCCAGGCACGGTGGCTCACCCCTGTAATCCCAGCATTTTGGGAGGCCAAGATGGGTGGATCACCTGGGGTCAGGAGGTCAAGAGCAGTCCGGCCGACATGGTGAAACTCCTTCTCTACTAAAAACACAAGAATTAGCTGGGTGTGGTGGCATGTGCCTGTAATCCCAGCTGCTCAGGAGGCTGAGACAGGAGAATCACTTGAACCCAGGAGGTGGAGGTTGCAGTGAGCTGAGGTCAGGCCACTGCACCCCAGCCTGGGTGACAGAGTGAGACACTGTCTCAAAAATTAATTATAAAAATAAAATAAATAAATTCCAATTTGTTGCTGTGAATTCATGGTTAATTATGCAAAAGTGGAATATTCTATTCTTAATTGACTCAAATTAAAATTTTATTTAAATGTCAAGTTTGAAGATACCAAGATTGAGTGCTGATAGTATTGTTATTACTTGAGCACAAACTCCTGGACTCAGTTCTCCTGTCTTGGTCTCCCAAAATGCTAGGATCACAGGCGTGAGTCACTCTGGCTGTCCCTTCAATAATTTTTTTAAAGTAAAGTTTATTTTATTTATTTTTTGAATTGATCTCTCTCCCTGTCACCCAGGCTGGAGTGAAGTGGCACTGCAAGCATGGGTCACTGCAGCCTCAAACTCCTAGGCACAAGCAATCCTCCTGCCTCAGCCTCTGGTGTAGCCGGGACCACAAGTGTGCACCACCATACCTGGCTAATTTTTCTATTTTTTTGCAGAGACAGGCTCTCACTCTGTTAGCCAGGCTGGTCTCCCAACTCCTGAACTCAATTGATCCTCCTGCTTTGGCCTCCCAAAGTGCAGGGATTTGAGGTGTGAGCCACTTCTCCTGACCAATAATTTTTTATATTAATAAATTTATGGCCAGGCACAGTGGCTCACGCTTGTAATCCCAGCACTTTGGGAAACCGAGGCGGGCAGATCACCTGGGGTCAGGAGTTTGAGACCAGCCCGACTAACAAGGTGAAACTCTGTCTCTACTAAAAATACAAAAATTAGCCAGGGTTAGTGG
>NW_026653275.1:0-14555 GCF_009828535.3 Hylobates moloch | reverse complement strand
ATCATCATCCTGATCTCTCTCTTCAAGAATTCACTGTTCAGTGGGGAAGGCCCTGGGATAAACAGAGAACAAAGGCAGGGGCATGAGCATTGCAACCACCCCCAAGGAGTTAGGAGCACAGGGAATGGAGAGAGAATTTACCTAGGAGAGGCACAGGGACCATCTTTGGATGGAGAGCCAATGAAGGACCTGTGTTGGCACAAACTGAGGGTAAAAACTGATCGCCTTCACTTGAATAAATGTTACTTCACTTGAAGTTACTCTGAGCACTGTGCTAGGAGTCTAAAGTCCAGAACTCGAGTTCTGACTTGGCTCTAAGTATGTGACTTTAAAGTAGGATTTTTCAACCTTGGCATTATTGACATTTTGGGCCGGATCACTGTCCTGTATGTTGTGGAATGTTTAGCAACATCCCTCCAGGCCTCTACCCACTAGATGCCAGTAGCACTCCACCCTCCCCATTAGGACAACCAAAACTTCTCCTAAGGAATAAAATCACACCTGGTTAAGAACCACAGCCTTGCCGGGTGCGGTGGTGCATGCCTGTAATCTCAGTACTTTGGGAGGCCGAGGCAGGAGGATCACCAGAGATCAGGAGTTTGAGACCAGCCTGGCCAAGCTGTGGAAAAATAGGAATGCTTTTACACTGTTGATGGGAATGTAAATTAGTTCAACCATTGTGGAAGACAGTATGGCAAATCCTCAAGGATCTAAAACCAGAAATACCATTTGACCCAGCAATCCCATTACTGGGTATATACCCAAAGGAGTATAATTCTTTATATTATAAAGATACATGCACAAGTATGTTTATTGCAGCACTATCCACAATAGCAAAGACATGGAACCAACCCAAATGCCCATCAATGATAGACTGAATAAAGAAAATGTAGACCAGGTGCAGTGGCTCACACCTGTA
Source organism: Hylobates moloch (assembly GCF_009828535.3). Classification (NCBI taxonomy): domain Eukaryota; kingdom Metazoa; phylum Chordata; class Mammalia; order Primates; family Hylobatidae; genus Hylobates; species Hylobates moloch. Next base: position 13,636 of record NW_026653275.1, on the reverse strand, counting down.
ATCCTAGTACTTTGGTAGGCTGAGGTGGGTGGATCATGAGGTCAGGAGTTTGGGACCAGCCTGGCCAACATGGCAAAACCCCATCTCTACTACAAATACAAAAATTAGATGGGCGTGGTGGTGTGAGCCTGTAATCCCAGCTACTCAGGAGGCTGAGGCAGGAGAATTGCTTGAAACCGGAAGGCAGAGATTGCAGTGAGCCAAGATTGCACCACTGCACTCCAGCCTGGGCAACAAGAGTGAAACTCCATCTCAAAACAAACAAACAAACAAACAAACAAACAAAAACAGATTTGGCACGGTGGCTCATGCCTGTAATCCCAGCACTTTGGGAGGCCGAGGCAGGCAGATCATCTGAGGTCGGGAGTTCGAGAACAGCCTGACCAACATGGAGAAACCCCATCTCTACTAAAAATACAAAATTAGCTGGATGTGGTGGCACCTGCCTGTAATCCCAGCTACTCGGGAGGATGAGGCAGGAGAATCACTTGAACCCGGGAGGCAGAGGTTGCGGTGAGCCGAGATCGGGCCATTGCACCCCAGCCTGGGCAACAAGAGTGAAACTCTGTCTCAGAAAAAAAAAAAAAAAAAAAAGGAAAAATGTGATATATATACACCATGGAATACTATGCAGCCATAAAAAGGAATGAGATCAAGTCCTTTGCAGGGACATGGATGAAGATGGAAGCCATCAATCTCAGCAAACTAACACAGGAACAGAAGACCACACACCACATGTTCTCACTTATAAGTGTGAGCTGAACAATAAGAACACATGGACACAGGGAGAGAAACAACACACACTGGGGCCTGTGCAGGGGAGGGGAGGCAGACCATCAGGACCAACAGCTAATGTATGCTGGGCCCTCATACCTAGGTGACAGGTTGACAGGTGTAGCAAATCACTATGGCATACGTTTACCTATGTAACAAACCTGCACTTTCTGCACATGTATCCCAGAACTTAAAGTAAAATTAATTAATTAAAATAAAATAAAGTGCTCAGCACAGAGCCTGGCACACAGTAAGAGATCCATAAATGTAAACCATTCTTCTCATTACCACCCAACTCACAGGCATAGAGTAAAAATCGATGTAAGTGTGCTGATGGTCCTAACACAGCTCTCACTCCACATACTGGTCTCACTGCCCTTTCTTTGCTGCTCAGCCAAACCTTGGTGGAATGAAAAAGTTCTCAAGGAATCATAGCAGGACAGACAAATTCTCTGAGGCTTGCCCCTAAGCACCCAGCCAAGAAAGCCCCCATTCAGATTTTCAGCACTCTGCTGACTGCCAGACTCAGAGAGTTAATACTGCAGTATTTTCAGCCTTGGCTCTAGCCCTGGAAAAAAAAAAAGTGAGATGCAGGAAAGAATTCCAGGGCTTTAATATTCTGTCTGATCATTACTATTGCTGTGGTGCATTTGGCGAGCATATTATGCTTTTAAATCAGAGACCTGGCAGTTACCCACGCTGTGCCCAGCAAAGAGAGTTTGTTGTGTTGGATATCACAGAAAAAGCGACTGCAAGAAGAAAAAGAGGTGTTTCACAGGTGTGTGCATATGTCCAAATGCATCAAATTATATACATTAAATACAGCTGCTTTTTAAAAAGAAGATGATGATGCAGACAGAGAAAGAGTATACACACTCTGAAAAGAAGAATTAATTGTTCATAAGCCAAAAAAAGATGGTGCTTCTTGCTTCTAGGTCTCAGGGAATATCTTTTGGTGTCTGGAAAGAGTAAAAGTATAAAAGGAAGAAAGTGACTTTGGACTTAGAAAGAATTGGGTTCTCATTAAGTGACTGGATAAGCATCTTCTTGTATACAGGCCTCTGTCTCTTCACTTGCAAAATAGAAGTAACAGCCCCTTGCTCTTTGGGAAGGCATGAAATAGATACAAAGTGTTTTCCCCAGGCCCTACTCCTAATGAGAGGTGGCAATAGCAGGTGTAGGGAAGTATGGAAGAAAAAAATGGAGATGGACAGGGGGCCCTGACCAGTAGAAAAGAGGTGTTTTGTTTCCTTATTTGTTTAGTTTTGGTCTTTTGTTGCTGTCGTTGTTTTGAGATGGAGTTCCGCTCGTCGCCCAGGCTGGAGTGCAGTGGCGCAATCTCGGCTCACTGCAACCTCCGCCTCCCGGGCTCAAGCGATTCTCCTGCCTCAGCCTCCCAAGTAGCTGGGACTACAGATGCATGCCACTACGCCTGGCTAATTTTTGTATTTTCAGTAGAGACTGGGTTTCACTATGTTGGCCAGGCTGGTCTCGAACTCCTGAGGTTTTTAAGATGTGATGCTACTGCAGAGAAATGATGCTCCCGGCACTCCCCTACCTCAGCCTGCCGTGGGAGCCCTGGGATGCTCTGAATCTGTGACAAAGGAGAGGTTCCCCCTGTTAGCCCAGCCTGAAAAATCACAGCCAACACCTCCTACCAGGATGGAGGAAGGAGGAGCCACAGGCCCATAATTACGGCATGTAAGGGAACCCTGGCCACAGAAGCAGAACCCTGGACTCAACTCCTGGCTTTGGTAGAAATGCCCCACAAAACCACTTCCCTTTTATTTTTAAAATCATTATTGATATATAATAATTGTACGTATTTGGGAGGAACATGTATTTTGTTTTGTTTTGTTTTGAGACAGAGTCTCATCTGGGCTCACTGCAGCCTCTGCCTCCCGGGTTCAAGTGATTCTCCTGCCTCAGCCTCCCAAGTAGCTGGAATTACAGATATGTGCCACCACAGCTGGCTAACTTTTGTATTTTTAATAGAGACGGGGTTTCACCATGTTGGCCAGACTGGTTTCCAACTCCTGGGCTCAAGCAATCTACCTGCCTCAGCCTCCCAAAGTGCTGGGATTACAGGCGTGAGCCACCACGCCCGGCCACATGTGATATTTTGATGCATGTATGCAATATGTTTGAGGCTCTGGATGGCCCAATTGCCCTGATTTGAACATTACACTTCAATTTTCTTGACTTTTCCCTCTTCATAAAGGAAGTTCTAACAGTCAACTACAGTGCCTCTCCAGGCCTTTGTTTTCCCATCCCTTGAGTGGAACATAAAACATGTAACTGCTTATATCACAGAGATGCTTCAGGGCTCCAGGGAGAAACGTGCAAAATCAATGTCTCTGTCAATTGCAAAGCGCTATACAAATGAGGGGACACAGCAGTGCCTTGTCATCAACTGCTTGGCTTTCCCCAGATGATTTGCAGGTTTTAGCAGTTCCAGAAGCTTGATTCAAACACCCAAAATTCAACTCTTCTATGAGCCCTGTCTCAGACCCATAAATGCTCCAGAAACCATCTGCCTACCCTTGACACTTATTTCTTTTCAGGCCATACCCTGAGCCCATTTTTATGAATTAAGTCCTTCTGACACCTGGACTATTAATCAACCAGCCACCTAAAAACGGCACAAAGGCATCAGCCACAGCTTAATCATGTGGCAGCCAGCAGATGCCCAGGAAATATGGGATTAACTGGACTGACTCACAAACACATCCAATAATCCATTAGCTTCCTCGGCTCAGCTTGGCTTGGCAAGATTCACACAGGGAATTTCTTTAAAAAAAAAAAAATCAATGCAAAACCAAAACAAAAGTGTATGCTCTTAAAACTCAGGAGGATGGACAGGCGTGGTGGTTCACACCTGTAATCCCCATACTTTGGGAGGCCATGGTGGGCGGATCACTTGAGCTCAGGAGTTCAAGGCCAGCCTGGGAAACATGGCAAAACCCCATCTCTACAAAAAACTGCAAAAATTATCCAGGTGTTGTGGTGTGTGCCTATAGTCCCAACTACGTGGGAGGCTGATATGGGAGGATCTCTTGAGCCCAGGAGGCAGAGGTTGAAGTGAGCTGTGATTGTGCCACTTCACCCCAGCCTGGGCAACAAAGCCAGACCCTGCCTCAAAAATAACAATAACAAAAAAACTTATGAGGACAACAAATGTCTCCCCGTGCCTATCACCAGAATGGTGAAATTTAGAACAGCGCAGAAGCAAAACTCATATAATATGCATATACCTCCATACCTACATACAAGTATACATGCAAATGTACATACATACCCAAAGCATGCAGAGGGATATCCTGGGAAAAGTCCTTGAGCTCCATGAGGCACTGTTTGAGTGGGTTAAAATCCCAGAACCACCGTCTAGCAGCTGAGTAACTTATCAAATAACTTACCTTTCTTACCGTCCATGTAGCAGTAATGCTACATGGAAATGACACCACCACGCCTTCCCAAAGAGGAGGAAAAGCACTGTAATTGTTGACAATGTGATCAAGCCATCAAATGTGTGGCAAGACAGCTATATATATTATGAAACAACTCACACTTGTATGACTCAATGATATAGGCAAGAAAAAATTTAAAAGAAGACTTTGAGCATTTTGATCCTAACCAGCCCATGGTGAGCCTCCTGCAGCAGTCTGCTCACTCACCCTCTGAATCAGTGCATAGTATTGGTGCTTATGCCCAACCTTGGTGCCATTTTCATTTCTTGAAATGCATATTTTTCACTCACTGTCAGTTTTATTTGCCATTTTGGCTGTGATTAATGGTTTCCTTCCTGAAAGTGTGATTCTTTTAAAACCCTGGGATCTATGCATCTCCTTTGGTTCCTGCCTCTGGCCTTTCTCCATTTCTCTGTCTTGTACTGGCCCACTTGACACCCTGCAGTGCCTCCAGCCACCAACTCTTCCTTCACCTGGTTCTGAGCTCCTGGGACACTTGGATGGGAGTTCTCAGGAGCCAGAAGTCAAAAGGAACAATTATACCCTCCAGGTTCAGAAACATGTTTCAGGTCCAATGCCAGAGCCCATGCCCTGCTAGGCCCCATCCATCATAGGTGATTAAAGCTAGACAAAGGAAATGCTTATACACTGTTGGTGGGCATGTAAATTAGTTCAGCTTCTATGGAGAACGGTGTGGAGATATCTCCAAGAACTAAAAATAGACACCATTTGACGCAGCAATCACACTACTGGCTGTGATCTACCCAAAGGAAAAGAAATGCTTACATCAAAAAAACACCTGCACATGTATGTTTATCACAGCACAATTCATAATAGCAAAGTCACGGAATCCACCAAAGTGGTTATGAAGAGAGGATTAGATAAAGAAAATGGGGGCTGTGTGTGTGTGTGCGCGTGTGTGCGCATGTGTGTATGTGGTGTATATATACATATAAACACACATCTATGTGTATATATGGGGTATTTATACATATATATATGTTCAAATATCATGGAATACTATGCAGCCATAAAAATGAGAGAAATCATGTCCTTTGCATCAACATGAATGGAGCTGGAGGCCATTATCCTAAGTGAAATAACTCAGAAACAGAAAATCAAATACTGCATGCTGTCACTTATAAGTGGGAGCTAAACAAATGGGTACACATGGACATAAAAGATGGTAATAACAGACACTGGGGATTCCAAAAGGGGAAAAGCTGGGAAGAGGTGAGGGTCGAAAAATCACCTCTGGGGTACAACGTTCACTACGGTGATGGGTCCATTAGACGCCCAAACCTCACCATGATGCAATATATCCATATAACAAACCTGCCCATGTACCTTCTGAATCTATAATTTAAAAACTGAAATAAAATGTTAACATCACCTCAAAGATACTGTGCTGTTGAGTCCATAATTAAAATATCTTTCTCTAAAAGAAAAATGCTACAGCTATGACAACATTCCCTTAACACTTACCTCATAGTGAGAGGTGACAGCCTGCTGGCAGCCCTCACAGCTCTCATTCGCTCTCGGCACCTCCTGGGCCTTGGCGCCCACTCTCGCCGCGCTTGAGGAGCCCTTCAGCCCGCTGCTGCACGATGGGAGCCCCTTTCTGGGCAGGCCAGGGCCGGAGCCGGCTCCCTCAGCTTGCGGGGAGGTGTGGCGGGAGAGACGCGAGCGGGAACCAGGCCTGCGCGCGTCGCTTGCAGGCCAGCGCGAGTTCCAGGTGTTCCAGGTGGGCGTGGGCTCGGCGGGCCCCGCACTCTGAGCGGCGGGCCGGCCCGCAAGCCCCGGGCAGTGAGGGGCTTAGCACCTGGGCCAGCAGCTGCTGTGGTCGATTTCTCGCAGGGCCTTAGCTGCCTCCCCGCGGGGCAGGGCTTGGGACCTGCAGCCCGCCATGCCTGAGCCTCCGCCCCGCCCGCCGCCGTGGGCTCCTGCGTGGCCCCAGCCTTCCTGACGAACGCCGCTCCCTACTCCACGGCGCCCAGTCCCATCCACTGCCCAAGGGCTGAGGAGTGCGTGCGCACAGCGCAGGACTGGTAGGCAGCTCCACCTGTGGCCCATGCGCGGTATCCACTAGGTGAAGCCAGCTGGGCTCCTGAGTCTAGTGGGGAACTTGGAGAACCTTTATGTCCAGCTAAGGGATTGTAAATACACCAATCAGCACTCTGTATCTAGCTCAAGGTTTGTAAACACACCAATCAGCACCCTGTGTCTAGCTCAGGGTTTGTGAATGCACCAATGGACACTCTGTATCTAGCTACTCTGGTGGGCACGTTTAGAACTTTTGCGTCTAGCTCAGGGATTGTCAAAACGGATCAGTCAGCTCTCTATAAAACAGACCAATCGGCTGTCTGTAAAATGGACCAATCAGCAGGATGTGGGTGGGGCCAGAGAAGAGAATGGAAGCAGGCTTGTGGAGTCAGCAGTGGCAACCTGTCCTGGTCTCCTTACAGACAGTGGAAGGTTTGTTCTTTTGGTCTTTGCAATAAATCTTGCTGCTGCTCACTCTTTGGGTCCACACTGCCTTTATGAGCTGTAACACTCACCATGAAGGTCTGCAGCTTCACTTCTCAAGCCAGCGAGACCATGAACCCACCGGGAGGAATGAACAACTCCACCTTAAGAGCTGTAACACCACGAAGGTCTGTAGCTTCACTCCTGAGCCAGCGAGACCACGAACCCACCAGAAGGAAGAAACTCCAAACACATCCAAACATCAGAAGGAACCAACTCCAAACACGCCACTTTTAAGAACTGTACCACTCACTGTGAGGGTCCGCAGCTTCATTCTTGAAGTCAGTGAGACCAAGAACCCACCAATTCTGGACACAATAGCGTCCTTGTAAAGGTTAAGTGCCGTGATTGAATGTGAAGTTCTTTCCTTGCTCCTCTTCTCTCTCCTCTGATGGAAAATTGTACCTCCCCCACTCCACCATCTCCCGCATAAAGCAAATCCCTCCACCCCAAAATTCCTGCCTGACTCCTTCGGGCTTCTTGGTGCTGATGGCGCTTGGGAGAGAAGGCAGTTCTGGCCCTCTGGACTCAGCCAAAACCAGAATCAGCTTTCCATGATGGTCCCACCTGCCTCTCCTTCTCTTGCTTGGGGCGCAAAGAATCCCCTTTGTAAGGAGATTCACAGCCAGCTTCATGCGGAGGGAACCACATCGCCTCTGCCTCTGATGTTGATGCAGCTCTCTGTGGCATCCTCTTTCTCTGATACTTCTATCACAGTCTGCATCATCTCGCCTTCCCATCCTATTGCAGGATGAACCCAATGTTGGGGCTCACTGAAGAGGTTAATAAAAACTAGCTGGGCCTTCCTGAAACTGTTCCAAAGCTCAACCTCTTTCTAGAGCTTCCTTCCAAGAAAGGAACCCTGAAATGAGGAGGCCAGGTCTTCCATGAAGTATGTGGGGCAGGAGAGATCTCTATCTACATGCAAAGCACCTGTTATGGGTTTGTGTCACCCAAAACAGACACATTGAAGTCCTATCTGCAGTGCCCCAGAATGTGACCTTATCTGGAAATAGGGTCTTTGCAGCTATAATTAGTTACATTAAGATGGGCTCATACCAAATTAGTGTGGGTCCTTAATCCATTATGACTGATGTCCTTATAAGAAGAGGGGAAGACCAGGCGTGGTGGCTCATGCTTGTAATTCCAGTACTTTGGGAGGCCAAGCCAGGTGGATCGCCTGAGGTCAGGAGTCCAAGATCAGCCTGACCAACATGGTAAAAGCCTGTCTCTACTAAAAATACAAAAAATTAGCCAGGCATGGTGGCATGTGCCTGTAGTGCCAGCTCCTTGGGAGGCAGAGGTTGCATTGAGCCAAGATCATGCCACTGCACTCCAGCCTGCTCAACAGAGCAAGACTCTGTCTCAAATAAATAGGAGAAGAGACAGAGACACCAAGGGAAAAGGCCAGGTGATGACAGAGACAAAGGTTGCAGTGAGGCATCTATGAGCCAAGGAACTCCAGGGCTGCTGGCAGCCACCAAGAGCCGGGAAAAGCAAAGCACGATGCTCTCCTAAGTCTTCAGAAAGAGGATGGTCCTGCCCACACCTTGCTTGCAGACTTCCAGCCTCCAGAACTGTGAGACAATACATTCCTGTTATTTTAAGCTACTTGGTGTGTGATAATTTCTTATGGCAGCCACAGGAAACAGATATATCTGACAGTTCAAAAAGTCAGACAGAAGTTGCACCACCCAGACCAGGCACAGTGGCTCACGCCTATAATCCCAGAACTTTGGGAGACCAAGGAGGGCGGATCACTTCAGGCCAGGAGTTTGAGACCAGCCTCAGCAAAATGCCAAAACCCGTCTCTCCAAAAAAAAAAAAAAAAAAAAATTAGTTGGCCATGGTGGTGTGTGTCTGTGGTCCCAGTTACTGGGGAGGCTGAGGTGGGAAGATTGTTTGAGCCCAGGAGGTCTAGGCTGCAGTGAGCTGAGATCGTGCCACAGCACTCCAACCTGGACAACAGAACAAGACCCTGTCTCAAAGGAAGAAAAAAAGCTGCACCACCCTGTGTATCACAATCCCAGTTCACACACTTTTTCCAGCCTCCCCACCTTTACATATGATGCCCCTTCCCCCGAAAAGCCCACCTCTCCCTTTGTCTGCCCAACAAAATTCCATTCACTTTTTATTTTCCTTTTTTTTTTTTTTTATACAGGGCCTCACTGTTGCCCTAGCTGGAGTGCAATCCTCCCACCTTAGCCTTCCAAGTATCTGGGGCTACAGGCATGTGCCACCACACCTGGCTAATTTTTGTATTTTTATTACAGACTTGGTTTCACTATGTTTCCCAGGCTGGTCTCAAACTCCTGGGCTCAGGCAATCTACCTGCCTGGGGCTCCCAAAGTACTGGGATTACAGGCAAAAGCCACCACATCCAGCACCTACTCACTTTTTCAAGGTACATCTTAGATGTCACCTCCTCCAGGAAGCCCTCTCTGACCTCTCACACTCCCCACCACCACTATTGGTCTTGTATATTTCACTAGTGCAGCATTTGTCCCAGTGTAGGACAATCGTCCGTTGATGAGTCTGCCTTCCCGGCTGGATGATGAGCTCACAGAAGCCAGAGAACTCACTCACATCCCTAGTACCCACAAAGGCCTGGCCCAGAATTCCTCATCGGAACCAGAGTTCAGCTACATTCTTAATTAACAGCTTTGCCTCAGTGTATCTGTAACACTTTCTTCCTTCTGTAAAAGAGAGATCTGAAGCAAGCGTGACAAAATGCTAACATCTATTAATTCTCTAGGGTACATACATGGGTGTCATATTATTTCTTGTACTTTTCTGAAGGTTTGAAATATTTCCTAATGAAAATGTTCTCAGCCTTAAAAACGGAATGTAATGGGCTATCATGGAACACCGCCAGTCCACCAGAGAGTGATTTCTTCCGGAAAAAGGCATCTCTAGTTCAAAGCATGCACCCTCGAGCACATTTAGAGGACTTAGCCTACCCATGTGTCTGGGAGGGAGGACTATTTCTCAAGCGCCCCCAATGTGCTCTTGATTATGTTATTCCTGTTGTCATTATGACTGCAATCCTATGAGATCATTTGACTGTTTCCTTTTTTCAGAAAAGAGACTTGCCATGGGGTACAGTGGCTCACACCTGTAATCCCAACATTTTGGGAGGCTGAGGCTGGCAGATCACCTGAGGTCAGGAGTTTGAGACCAGCCTGGCCAACATGCTGAAACCCCGTCTCTACTAAAAATACAAAAATTAGCCTGGCGTGGTGGCACGCACCTGTAATCCCAGCTACTTGGGAAGCTGAGGGAGGAGAATTGCTTGAACCTGAGAGGCAGAGGTTGCAGTGAGCCGGGATCGTGCCACTGCACTCAAGCCTGGGCAACAGAGCGAGACTCCGTCTCCAAAATAAAAAGAAGAGAGACTTGCCCTAGGTCATTGATAGGTTTGGATCTGTGTCCGCAACCAAATCTCATGTTCAGTTATAGTCCCCAGTGTTGGAGGTGGGGCCTGGTGGGAGGTGATTGGATCATGGGGGTGGTTTCTTAGAAACGATTTAGCACCATCCCTTTGATGCTGTCCTCTGGATAGTGAGAGAGTTTTCATGTGATCTGGCTGCTTAAAAGTGTGCAGCTGGCCGGGCACAGTGGCTCACGCCTGTAATCCTAGCACTTTCGGAGGCCGAGGCGGGTAGATCACCTGGGTCAAGAGTTCAAGACCAGCCTGGCCAACAGGCGAAACCCTATCTTTATTAAAAATACAAAAATTAGCCAGGCATGGTGATGGGTGCCTGTAATCCCAGCTACTCAGGAGGCTGAGGCAGGAGAATGGCTTGAACCTGGGAGGCAGAGGTTACAGTGAGCCAAGATCAGGCCACCGCACTCCAGCCTGGGCAATAGGGTAAGACCCTGTCTCAAAAAAAAAAAAAAAGTGTGAGTGTGAGCTTCTTCCCTCTCACTCCCTTCTGCTCACTCCCTTCTGCTCCCACTTCCACCATGCGAGACGCCTCCGCTGCCACCGTGTGAGATGCCTCCGCTGCCACCGTGCGAGATGCCTGCTCCCCGTTTGCCTTCCACCATGATTGGAAGCTTCCTGAGGCCTCCCCAGGAACAAAAGCCCCTATGCTTGCTGTAGAGCCTGCAGAACCGTGAGCCAATTAAACCTCCTTTATTTATAAATTACCCAGCCTCAGGCATTCTTTATAGCAATGTGAGAACAGACTGATACAATTAGCCAAGCATGGTAGCGCACACCTGTAATCCCAGCTACTCAGGAGGCTGAGGCAGGAGAATTGCTTGAACCCAGTAGACGGAGGTTGCAGTGAGCTGAGATCGTGCCACTGCTCTCCAGCCTGGGCGATACAGCAAGACTCTGTCTCAAAAAAAAAAAAAAAAGAGAGAGAGGGGGAGAGAGAGAGGGGGAGACAGAGAGAGGGAGAGAGAGAGAGAGAGAACAGACTGATACAGCCATTCAGCTAATAAATTTTGGATCTGGGATTGAAGCTGAGTCTCTTTTTCCAAAGCTTAGTATCAGAAGCAGAGGTTTACGTGGGGTTTGCTGTATGCCAGGCACATATTAGCTTCCTTCAGCTTCACAACAGCCTTGTGAGACAGATCCTGTGATTATTATCATCCCATCTTACTGATGAAGAATGAAAGGTGCAGAGAGGTTGAGTAGCTTTGCAAGGGCACAGCTAGTTCGTGGTGATGCTTGGATTTGAACATACGCAGTCTGGTTCCAGAGCCTGTACTCCTGGCCACACAGCCACACGCCTTCTCCCTGGAGTCTTGCCCACCACAGAGAACAGGCTCACAATCCTCCAGGAAGGGCCCCTGGAGGCCAGAGAGGGCATCCCAGTCCCTGAGAGTCTCTGGAGGTCGCCATACCCACGGCTCTGCCTCCAAACTCAAGAGGAACTGAAATGGCCTCGATCAATCTACATTGAGGAGAGTGTGGATGAGCAGTGGCTCTGTGCAGAGGGCTGTGGTCTGAATATGTCCTCCCAGAATTCACATGTTGAAATTATTTTGGCCGGGCGCAGTGGCTCACGCCTGTAATCGCAGCACTTTGGGAGGCCGAGGCGGGTGGATCACGAGGTCAGGAGATCAAGACCATCCTGGCTAAGACGGTGAAACCCCGTCTCTACTAAAAATACAAAAAATTAGCCGGGCATGGCAGCATGTGCCTGCAGTCCCAGCTACTTGGGAGGCTGAGGCAGGAGGATGGCATGAACCCAGGAGGCGGAGCTTGCAGTGAGCCGAGATCGCGCCACTGCACTCCAGCCTGGGCGACAGAGCGAGACTTTGTCTCAAAAAAAAAAAAAAAAAGAAACTGGTTTTTTTTGTTTTGTGGTTTTTTTGGGTTTTTTTGGAGACAGTCTTGCTCTGTCACCCAGGCTGGAGTGTACTGTCACAATCTCGGCTCACTGCAACCTCCACCTCTCAGGTTCAAGCGATTCTCTCATGTCAGCCCCCCGAGTAGCTAGCACTACCAGAGTGCACCACCACGCCCAGTTAAATTTTTTGTATTTTTAGTAGAAACAAGGTTTCACCATGTTGGCCAGGCCAATCTCAAACTCCTAACCTCAAGTGATCCGCCCTCCTCGGCCTCCCCACGTGCTGGGATTGCAGGCGTGAGCCACCATGTCCAGCCCATATGTTGAAATTCTAACCGCCAAGGTGATGATGTTAGGAAGTGGGGCCCTTTGACAGGTGATTAGGTCATGGGGACAGAGCCTAGTGAATGGGATCAGTGTCCTTATAAAAGAGCCCCGGGAGAGCTCACTGGCCCTTCCACCTCAAGAGGACACAGCAGGAAGGTGGTATCTACAGTATCTACAACAAGGAAGCAACCTGATGTTTTGATATAGGTATACGAAGTGATCACCATGATTAAGCTACTTCACTTACCCAACACGTCATGTAGTTAGCTTTGTGTGTGTGTGTGTGTGTATGGTGACAAAGCTTAAAATCTACCCTCTTAGCAAATTTCCAGTATAAATACAGTATTGTTAGTTATACTACCACGCTGTGCGTTTGACTTCAATTTCTGATGGTGCCTGAGGTGAATGGGGATATGAAGTGGGATGAGGCCGGCCACAGAAATCAGAGGCTTTAGGGCATGATGCTGCATACCTGTAGTCCCAGCTCCTCAAGAGGCTGAGGCAGGAGGATCGCTTGAGCCCAGCAGTTTGAGGCTACAGTAAGCAATGATCACACCAAAGGGAAAGAAAGGAGAAGGAAGGGGAGGGGAGGGGAAGAGGGAAGGGGAGCGGAAGAGGGGAGGGGAGGGGAGCGGAAGAGGGGAGGGGAGGGGAGGGGAGCGGAAGAGGGGAGGGGAGGGGAAGGGAGGGGAGGGGAGGGGAGGGGAGGGAAAGGAAAGGAAAAGGAAACGGGCAAGGGAAGGAAAAGGAAATGGGAAAGGAAAGGAAAGGGGTAAGGAAGGAAAAGGAAATGGGAAAGGGGAAGGGGAAAAGGGGAAGGGGAAGGGGAGAGGAGGGGAGAGGAAGGGAGAGGAGGGGAGGGGAAGGGAGAGAAGAGGGAAGGAAAGGAAGAAATCAGAGGCTTTAGCCAACACTTCTAGGGTGGCTTGTTTTACCCGAGCACTGGAAATGAGGCAGCTGAGAGCAAACAGCAACAGCTGAAGACCTCAGGGAGACAAGTCCTGCCCTCCCTGCTGGGAGAGGAGTCTGGCACAAAAGAAGCTTTAGCTTTAGGATGCTGGTGCAGCGAGTGACTGCTCCAACAGGGCTCGCCCTGCACTGGACAGGATGGCAGTGGGACAACACTCCAAACAATAAACAAAACACAGTCCCTGCCATTGAGGACTTCCAAGTCTAGTGGGAACAATGGTGAAGTCGACAGGCAATTACATTTCAGCAGGATCAGAGCTAGCAAGA
>NW_026653274.1:3841-14566 GCF_009828535.3 Hylobates moloch | reverse complement strand
TTTGCCAGTCTGTGTCTTTTAATTGGAGCATTTAGCCCATTTACATTTAAAGTTAATATTGTTATGTGTGAATTTGATCCTGTCATTATGATGTTAGCTGGTTGTTTTGCTCATTAGTTGATGCAGTTTCTTCCTAGCCTCCATGGTCTTTACAATTTGGCATGTTTTTGCAGTGGCTGGTACCGGTTGTTCCTTTCCATGTTTAGTGCTTCCTTCAGGAGCTCTTTTAGGGCAGGCCTGGTGGTGACAAAATCACTCAGCATTTGCTTGTCTGTAAAGTATTTTATTTCTCCTTCACTTATGAAACTTAGTTTGGCTGGATATGAAATTCTGGGTTGAAAATTCTTTTCTTTCAGAATGTTGAATATCAGCCCCCACTCTCTTCTGGCTTGTAGAGTTTCTGCCGAGAGATCAGCTGTTAGTCTGATGGGCTTCCCTTTGTGGGTTACCCGACCTTTCTCTCTGGCTGCCCTTAACATTTTTTCCTTCATTTCAACTTTGGTGAATCTGACAATTATGTGTCTTGGAGTTGCCCTTCTCGAGGAGTATCTTTGTGGCGTTCTCTGTATTTCCTGAATGTGAATGTTGGCCTGCCTTGCTAGATTGGGGAAGTTCTCCTGGATAATATCTTGCAGAGTGTTTTCCAACTTGGTTCCATTCTCCCCATCACTTTCAGGAACACCAAACAGATGTAGGTTTGGTCTTTTCACATAGTCCCATATTTCTTGGAGGCTTTGTCGTTTCTTTTTATTCTTTTTTTCCCTAAACTTCCCTTCTCGCTTCATTTCATTGATTTCATCTTCCATCACTGATACTCTTTCTTCCAGTTGATCACATTGGCTACCGAGGCTTCTGCAATCTTCACGTAGTTCTCGAAACTTGGCTTTCAGCTCCATCAGCTCCTTTAAGCCCTTCTCTGTATTGATTATCTTAGTTATACATTCTTCTATTTTTTTTTTCAAAGTTTTTAACTTCTTTGCTGTTGGTTTGAATTTCCTCCCATGGCTCGGAGTAGTTTGATTGTCTGAATCCTTCTTCTCTCAACTCGTCAAAGTCATTCTCTGTCCAGCTTTGCTCTGTTGCTGGTGAGGAACTGCGTTCCTTTGGAGGAGGAGAGGTGCTCTGCTTTTTAGAGTTTCCAGTTTTTCTGCTCTGTTTTCTCCCCATCTTTGTAGGTTTTTCTACTTTTGGTCTTTGATGATGGTGACATACAGACAGGTTTTTGGTGTGGGTGTCCTTTCTGTTTGTTAGTTTTCCTTCTAATAGAAAGGACCCTCAGCTGCAGGTCTGTTGGAGTTTGCTAGAGGTCCACTCCAGGCCCTGTTTTGCTGAGTGCCAGCAGTGGTGGCTGCAGAGCAGCGGATTTTCATGAGACTGCAAATTCAGCTGTCTGATCGTTCCTCTGGAAGTTTTGTCTCAGAGGAGTACCTGACCAAGTGAGGTTTCAGTCTGTCCCTACTGGGGGGTACCTCCCAGTTAGGCTGCTCGGGGGTCAGGGACCCACTTTAGGAGGCAGTCTGTCCGTTCTCAGATCTCCAGATGCATGCTGGGAGAACCACTACTCTCTTCAAAGCTGTCAGTCAGACAGGGACATTTAAGTTTGCAGAGGTTCCTGCTGAATTTTTGTTTGTCTGTGCCCTGCCCCCGGCGGTGGAGCCTACAGAGGCAGGCAGGCCTCCTTGAGCTGTGGTGGGCTCCACCCAGTTCGAGCTTTCTGGCTGCTTTGTTTAGCTAAGGAAGCCTGGGCAATGGCAGGCACCCCTCCCCCAGCCTCGCTGCTGCCTTGCAGTTTGATCTCAGACTGCTGTGCTAGCAATCAGCGAGACTCCGTGGGCGTAGGACCCTCCAAGCCAGGTGCGGGACACAGTCTCCTGGTGTGCCGTTTTCCAGGCCTGTTAGAAAAGCGCAGTATTAGGGTGGGACTGACCTGGTTTTCCAAGTGCCATCTGTTACCCCTTTCTTTGACTAGGAAAGGGATCTCCCTGACCTCTTGCACTTCTCAAGTGAGGCAATGCTTCGCCCTGCTTCGGCTCGCGCAGGGTGCGCTGCACCGACTGTCCTGCACCCACTGTTTGGCACTCCCTAGTGAGATAAACCGGTACCTCAGATAGAAATGCAGAAATCACCTGTCTTCTGTGTCGCTCACGCTGGGAGCTGTAGACTGGAGCTGTTCCTATTCGGCCATCTTGGCTGAGAACCGCCATTAATTTTTAAAATGTTTGTTTAACCACAGAATGTCAAGGGTGGCATAATTTGATTAATACAATAATGACATTGAATGTGTAAAAGGGGAAAAAATGATCATCTAAAGAGTTACAGAAAGTTTTCCAACAAAATTTACTTTCTAGCTCCAATTAAAGTTCTTAACAAACTAAGAGCAAAAGGAAATTTTCTTAACATGTTAAAGGTCTAAAAACGTCCTACAGCAAAATGATACATTTTTTTTTGAAATGTGGAAAATCCTTCCCTTTAAGATCTGGAGCAAGACAAGTTTGTTGTCTCTCATTACTATTCATTATGCTGAAGGCCTTAGTAAGCACAATGAAATGTGAAAGAATAATAATAATAAGTGAAAGTTGCAAGGATAATGCAGAAAACATTTTTATCAACAAGTGATATAATAAAACCTGTACACATAAAATATTAAATGTAATTAAAATTTAACAAGTTTACTGTATGCAAAAAATTCTTTAAAAAATCTACTCAAACTCAGCACGTGAACAAAGACTGTTCAAAAATACAATTTAATTAAAAGGGTAGAACTTATATTGTATTTTAAAAATGAAGTATTTAAAAATAACTTCAAGAAAAGAACTCTTAAAAATTAATTAAAAAGTGACAGGAAAATATTGGCAAAAGTCTTATAGAAGCATTGCATTGAAGAAGCCTCTGTAGTATAGAAATAAACATGAGAAAAGATGTTCCATCTCATTAGTAAGCAAGGAACTGCATGGAAATTAACTACAACCCATTTTCTTCCTACCTTATGTGCAAAAATTAGATGTTGTCAACGTTATGGAGCAAATAGTACACTTAAAAACTGTCTGTTACTGTGTAATCACTTCAGAAAACAATTTATCAGATAAAGTTGATTTTTGTGCACTGAATGCAACTCAACCATTTCAGTCCTGAATGTATGCCCTAGAGATACACTTCCACACATACCAATATCTATCCACACTAGAATGGAAAAATATGGAATAATCATATGATGGATTACTTTATAAAGGGGAAAGAATGCATTTCAGATGCCTGTAAAAACATAGATAAATGCTAGCAACATAATATTGAACAAAAAAGCAAAGTTGAAGATGATACATATATACTATGATTCAATTTATGTAAAGTTTGAAAGCAGGAACAACTAAACAATATATTATTTAAACATAGACATGTTTGATTAGTCTATAAAGCAAAGCAAGGAAATGGTAAACACAAAATTCAGATTAGTCATTACTAATTAGGGAGGAAAGAATGGGATAAGATTTGAGAAAGATAGACAGGGAACTTGAAACTTAACAGCAATGACCTTTATTTTCTTATCTGCATGGTATCCAAGCAGGGCTGATATTCACCCAGCATAAACTGGTAGATCTGGGCTAATACATTCTTAACTTGTAAAGAGCTGCTTCTCTGAAACCTCTGATTGCTCTCAAAACCACTGGAATTGCCCCAACCTTGGGTTATTAATGTATTTACTGATATAATTACATTACATTAATGTAATTACTGATGTATTTGGATTTAGACCAATTATGTTCGTTTATTTTCTACTTGTTTTCCCTATTTTATGTTCCTTTGCTCCTCTCTTCCTGTCTTCTTTTGGTATTCTTTATCATTTCTCTTCCATTTTATTTTTTTTTATTCTTTTGCTATACATGCTTGTATTTTCCTCGTTGTGGCTACCCTAGAGATAAATGCATGCATCCTTAACTCACCATAGTATACATTATGTTAATATTTTATCACCCCTGAAACAATGCGGAGAACCTACAACAGTTAACTGGATGGCAAACTCGAATGTTAAACACTTTAAGATGGAATAACACACAGCAAAAGCAGTTTGATACTTGTAAAATGTGTGCTTTCTCATAAAAAATGAACAAGGGTTGCAAATCAACTCCTTTAAAATGGCCAAGTCAATCAACTGGAAGAAAGAGTATCAGTGATGGAAGATCAAATGAATGAAGTGAAGCGAGAAGAGAAGTTTAGATAAAAAAGAGTAAAAAGAAATGAACAAAGCCTCCAAGAAATATGGGACTATGTGAAAAGACCAAATCTACGTCTGATTGGTGTTCCTGAAAGTGACGGGGAGAATGGAACCAAGTTGGAAAACACTCTGCAGGATATTATCCAGGAGAACTTCCACAACCTAGCAAGGCAGGCCAACATTCAAATTCAGGAAATACAGAGAATGCCACAAAGATACTCCTTGAGAAGAGCAACTCCAAGACACATAATTGTCAGCTTCACCAAAGTTGAAATGAAGGAAAAAATGTTAAGGGCAGCCAGAGAGAAAGGTCGGGTTACCCACAAAGGGAAGCCTATCAGACTAACAGCTTATCTCTCAGCAGAAACTCTACAAGCCAGAAGAGAGTGGGGGCCGATATTCAACATTCTTAAAGAAAAGAATTTTCAGCCCAGAATTTCACGTCCAGCCAAACTAAACTTCATAAGTGAAGGAGAAATAAAATCCTTTACAGACAAGCAAATGCTGAGAGATTTTGTCACCACTAGGCCTGCCCTACGAGAGCTCCTGAAGGAAGCACTAAACATAGAAAGGAACAACTGGTATGAGCCACTGCAAAAACATGCCAAATTGTAAAGATTGTTGATGCTAGGAAGAAACTGCATAAACTAACGAGCAAAATAACCAGCTAACATCATAATGACAGGATCAAATTCACATGTAACAATATTAACCTTAAATGTAAATGTGCTAAGTGCGCCAATTAAAAGACACAGACTGGCAAATTCGATAAAGAGACAACACGCATCAGAGTGCTGTATTCAGGAGACCTATCTCAAGTGCAGAGACACACATAGGCTCAAAATAAAGGGATGGAGGAAGATCTACCAAGCACATGGAAAACAAAAAAAGGCAGGAGTTGCAATCCTAGTCTCTGATAAAACAGACTTAAAAACAACAAAGATCAAAAGAGACAAAGAAGGCCATTACATAATGGTAAAGGGGTCAATTCAACAAGAAGAGCTAACTATCCTAAATATATATGCACCCAATACAGGAGCACCCAGATTCATAAAGCAAGTCCTTAAAGACATACGAAGAGACTTAGACTGCCACACAATGAGTTTAACACCCCACTGTCAACAATAGACAGATCAATGAGACAGAAAGTTAACAAGGATATCCAGGAATTGAACTCAGCTCTGCACCAAGCAGACCTAATAGACATCTACAGAACTCTCCACCCCAAATGAACAGAATATATATTCTTCTCAGCAACACATCACACTTATTCCAAAATTGACCACATAGTTGGAAGTAAAGCACTCCTGAGCAAATGTAAAAGGACAAAAATTATAACAAACTGTCTCTCAGGCCACAGAGCAATCAAACTAGAACTCAGGATTGAGAAACTCACTCAAAACCGCTCAACTACATTGCAACTGAACAACCTGCTCCTGAGTGACTACTGGGTATGCAACAAAATGAAGGCAGAAATAAAGATGTTCTTTGAAACCAATGAGAACAAAGGCACAACATACCAGAATCTCTGGGACACATTCAAAGCAGTGTGTAGAGGGAAATTTATAGCACTAAATGCCCACAAGAGAAAGCAGTAAAGATCTAAAACTGACACCCTAACATCACAATTAAAAGAACTAGAGAAGCAAGAGCAAACACATTCAAAGGCTAGCAGAAGGCAAGAAATAACTAAGATCAGAACAGAACTGAAGGAGATGGAGACAAAAAACCCTTCAAAAAATCAATGAATCCAGGAGCTGGTTTTTTGAAAAGATTAACAAAATTGACAGACTGCTAGCAAGACTAATAAGAAAAGAGAGAAGAATCAAATAGACGCATTAAAAAATGATAAAGGGGATATCACCACCAATCCCACAGAAATACAATCTACCATCAGAGAATACTATAAACACCTCTATGCAAATAAACTAGAAAACATAGAAGAAATGGATAAATTCATGGACACATACACGCTCCCAAGACTAAACCAGGAAGAAGTTGAATCCCCGAATAGACCAATAACAGGCTCTGAAATTGAGGCAATAATTAATAGCTTACCAACCAAAAAAACTCCAGGACCAGATGGATTCACAGCTGAATTCTACCAGAGGTACAAGAAGGAGCTGATACCACTCCTTCTGAAACTATTCCAATCAATAGAAAAAGAGGGAATCCTCCGTAACTCATTTTATGAGACCAGCATCATCCTGATACCAAAGCCTGGAAGAGACATGACAAAAAAAAGAGAATTTTAGACCAATATCCCTGATGAACATTGATGCAAAAGTCCTCAATAAAATACTGGCAAACTGAATCCAGCAGCACATCAAAAATCTTATCCACCATGATCAAGTGGGCTTCATCCCTGGGATGCAAGGCTGGTTCAACATACGCAAATCAATAAATGTAATCCAGCATATAAACAGAACCAGAGACAAAAACCACATGATTATCTCAATAGATACAGAAAAGGCCTTTGACAAAATTCAACAACCCTTCATGCTAAAAACTCTCAATAAATTAGGTATTGATGGGACGTATCTCAAAATAATAAGAGCTATTTATGACAAACCCACAGCCAGTATCATACTGAATGGGCAAAAACTGGAAGCATTCCTTTTGAAAACTGGCACAAGACAGGGATGCCCTCTCTCACCACTCCTATTCAACATAGTGTTGGAAGTTCTGGCCAGGGCAATCAGGCAGGAGAAAGAAATAAAGGGTATTCAATTAGGAAAAGAGGAAGTCAAATTGTCCCTGTTTGCAGATGACATGATTGTATATTTAGAAAACCCCATCACCTCAGCCCAAAATCTCCTTAAGCTGACAGGCAACTTCAGCAAAGTCTCAGGATACAAAATCAATGTGCAAAAATCACAAGCATTCTTATACACCAATGACAGACAAACAGAGAGCCAAATGATGAGTGAACTCCCATTCACAATTGCTTTAAGGAGAATAAAATACCTAGGAATCCAACTTACAAGGGATATGAAGGACCTCTTCAAGGAGAACTACAAACCACCACTCAATGAAATAAATGAGGATACAAACAAATGGAAGAATATTCCATGCTCATGGGTTGGAAGAATCAATATCGTGAAAATGGCCATACTGTCCAAGGTAATTTATAGATTCAATGCCATCCCCATCAAGCTACCAATGACTTTCTTCACAGAATTGGAAAAAACTACTTTGAAATTCATATGGAACCAAAAAAGAGCCCGCATTCCCAAGTCAATCCTAAGCCAAAAGAACAAAGCTGGAGGCATCATGCCACCTGACTTCAAACTATACTACAAGTCTACAATAACCAAAACAGCATGGTACTGGTACCAAAACAGAGCTATAGACCAATGGAACAGAACAGAGCCCTCAGAAATAATACCACACATCTACAACCATCTGATCTTTGACAAACCTGACAAAAACAAGAAATGGGGAAAGGATTCCCTATTTAATAAATGGTGCTGTGAAGACTGGCTAGCCACATGTAGAAAGTTGAAACTGAATCCATTCCTTTCACCTTATACAAATATTAATTCAAGATGGATTAAAGGCTTAAATGTTAGACCTAAAACCATAAAAACCCTAGAAGAAAACCTAGGCAATACCATTGAGGACAAAGGCGTGGGCAAGGACTTCATGTCTCAAACACCAAAAGCAATGGCAACAAAAGCCAAAATTGACAAATGGGATCTAATTAAACTAAAGAGCTTCTGCACAGCAAAAGAAACTACCATCAGAATGAACAGGCAACCTACAGGATGGGAGAAAATTTTTACAATCTACTCATCTGACAAAGGGCTAATATGCAGAACCTGCAAAGAACTCAAACAAATTTAGAAGAAAAAAACAACCCCATCAACAAGTGGGCAAAGGATATGAACAGACACTTCTCAAAAGAAGATATTTATGCAGCCAAAAAACACATGGAAAAATGCTCATCATCACTGGCCATCAGAGAAATGCAAATCAAAACCACAATGAGGTACCATCACACCAGTTAGAATGGCCATCATTAAAAAGTCAGGAAACAACAGGTGCTGGAGAGGATGTGGAGAAATAGGAACACTTTACACTGTTGGTGGGACTGTAAACTAGTTCAACCATTGTGGAAGACAGTGTGGTGATTCCTCAAGGATCTAGAACTAGAAATGCCATTTGACCCAGCCATCCCATTACTGGGTGTATACCCAAAGCATTATAAATCATGCTGCTATAAAGACACATGCACACGTATGTTTATTGCGGCACTATTCACAATAGCAAAGACTTGGAACCAACCCAAATGTCCATCAATGATAGACTGGATTAAGAAAATGTGGCACATAGACACCATGGAATACTATGCAGCCATAAAAAAGGATGAATTCATGTCCTTTGTAGGGACATTGACGAAGCTGGAAACCATCATTCTGAGCAAACTATCATAAGTTTGCGCATGTTGTCACTCATAGGTGGGAATTGAACAATGAGAACACATGGACACAGGAAGGGGAACATCACACACCGGGGCTTGTCATGGGGTGGGGGAAGTGGGGAGGGATAACATTAGGAGATATACCTAATGTAAATGATGAGTTAATGGGTGCAGCACACCAACATGGCACATGTATACATATGTAACAAACCTGCACGTTGTGCACATATACCCTAGAACTTAAAGTATAATCATAAAAATAAAATAAAATGGCCTGTCCCATTGGTCTGGCAAACTGGTAGATTTCTTGAGAGCAAGAACAAGGCCTTGGATTTTCTTTAACTCTCTGTCACTGCCCAGTCAGCTCATCATATATATGGTAGGAGTTCACTTGGTATCTGTTGTAAATATTCAAAACATGGAACGTTAACAAAAATTTCTATCCCACTTCAGAACATTAATGAATAAATGAGTGTCATCATCCACTATTTAGAGTAGCAATAGAAGCCCAGGAATGAGATTGCAGCATACATACATGTAAGGAAGAGAAATTTTCAGTTGCATCAGGTAAAACTGTTAAGAATGAGTACGCAGCCTCTTAATACACAGCATGGGTTCTAGTGCCCTTCTATAAGAAAATTCCAAGAAAATGTGGTTTGGATAGGCCACTTACTGAATATAATTTTCAAGACACTCAACACAAACAAGATTTAAGAGAACATTGTAATATTTGAGGGGAAAGGTATAAGTCATTAAAACTAGCTGATGTAACAGGCAAACTGAAATTACAAAGCCGTAATACAATAAGGAATTTTTTTTCTCAGTCAGTCAAAACCTAATACGGGCTGCATATCCCACTTCATTATGAGGCTATGCCACCCAGGACACATGACCTCCAAGGCCACCAGGATATGACCAACTGGACTGGAGGAACTAGAAAATGTTTTAGAGGACTGCCATCACTTTGTTCATTTTCCACTGGTCAGAACCCAATCATGAGGCCCAACCAACTATAAAGAGGGTCAGAAATCTAGAAGAGGAGCTGTATTATAAATTACTAAAACTCCATATTTTCCCAATTTCCCAACATTCCCCATCAATAGTCAGTGAGCACCTCAACCAGGTGACCAGGTGCAGTAGTGTGATGAGGCTGGTCCCTGTCACAGTGTGATAAGGCTGTCCCATTCTTGCTATCCCCTGACTGTGACCTAATGACATTAAAACACACAAGTGAAATCCCCTCAAACCTTTTGCTTGTGTCCTCCACCAGTAAAGGCACTTGCCCACAGGTCCTCAGTCTCTCTCTTTCTCTCTCTCCTCCGCACCTGCTTGGTTGAGCTTGCTCACCAGGAGTTCCTCCCATATGGCTGGCTCCATGTGTGGCAAGCCTTGCCATGCCTCCTGCCTCTGGGTCCGGTGAGTATAACATACGCGATATTTTTAAATATCATATGCCTCTCCCAGTGTCATTTCTGTGACTATGTTGGAGCGATCTGTAAAGACCTCAACAGGAGGACTTCCTTCCCCATTTACAACATAGGGGCACATGGGCATTTGGTGACTGTAACAGTCTCTGTGAGAGGAGGAAGAGGAGAGGATATCTATGCTATGTCAAATTTATGTCAAATGTATTGCTTGGCCTGGATTTTTCACTCTTCTATTATTGGGTGAAAATAGAAACAGAGAATTCTGACAGTGGTGATAACAGAGGTGTAATGGTTAATTTTATGTGCCAATTTAACTAGGCTACAGTGCCCAGATTTGTGGTCAAACTTTATACTAAATATTTCTGTGAAGGTGTTTTTGAATGAGATTAGCATTTAAATTGTTGGATTTTGAGGAAAGCAGATTACCCTCCATAATGTGTGGATAATTCATCCAATCAGTGAAGGCCTGTCTAGAACAAAGACTGACCTCTCCCAGGCAAAAATGAACTCAGGCAGCAAACTGCCTGTGGGCTTGAACTGCAACTTTTCCCTTGGTCTCCAGCTTGCTAGGCTATGCTGCAAATTTTGGATTTACTAAGCCTCCACAATCACATAAGCCAATTCCTTAAAATAAATCTCTCTCTCTCTATATATATATATATATA
>NW_026653274.1:0-3741 GCF_009828535.3 Hylobates moloch | reverse complement strand
ATATATACATATATATATATACACATATATATATATACACATATATACACATATATATATATACACACACACACACACACACACACACATCTCCTGTTGGTTTTGTTTTTCTGGAAAGCCTTGACTAATACAAAGAGTTTTAGGGGCTTCTAAAGCAAATATTTTTCCTTTATTCATTTAATAAGTTGTATTACAGAACTACTATATGCATCCACCACTGCAATATGATGAAATAAAAGTAAATATTTTCCTCAAGGAGCAAGATGTCAAAGAGGGAAGATAAAGACATGTTGCAAAATGTCTACCCATTTACCATTTCTTGTATCTGTCTCCCCAAACTATTGGTTTTTTTTTTTTTGTTTCTTAACAAAAGTAACCAAAAGCACATAAACATGATTTTGAGCGCTTCATTTTCTTTTTAAGTTAGAAATTATATTCTTGTCTGTATCTACAGGCTGGATGAACAGTTGTCAAATTAGTGTGAAAAACATGAATATAGGAAGCTGTAATAATTTTGTTTTAATGCGGGGAGAGCATGCTGCCAGACATCAAACACTGGAGTTTTATTTTCCTTTTGCAACTGTGACCTTTATGAAGCCAGCTCGACCCTAAGGTGTTTGATTTTCCCACGTTAGGTGAATATGTTCTCCAATTTGTTTCTCTTTTCAGATTTGCTTTCACTATTTGTGCATTCCTCTTCCCTCCCTAGTAAAATAAGTTTCCTCTACTTCTGCCCATGAACCCCAACTCGTGCCCCTGACGAGTTTGACGTCTCCAAACAAAGGCCCAGTCTCTGGACTCTGAATCTTCCTGAACCTCTTCTTGCTCTGCTTCAATGTTTTCTTAGTTCATTCAGGCTGCTATAACAGAATACCATAGACTCGGTGGTTTATTTTATTTTATTTTATTTTATTTATTTATTTTGAGATGGAGTTTTGCTCTTGTTGCCCAGGCTGGAGTGCAATGGCACAGTCTCGGCTCACTGCAACCTCTGTCTCCTGAGTTCAAGTGATTCTCCTGCCTCAGCCTCCTGAGTAGCTGGGATTGCGGGCACCCACCACCAAGCCTGGGTAATTTTTTCTATTTTTAGTAGAGACAGGGTTTCACCATGTTAGCCAGGCTGGTCTTGAACTCCTGACCTCAGGTTATCCTCCCGCCTCAGCCACCCAAAGTGCTGGGATTACAGACATGAGCCACCGCGCCTGGCCTTATTTTATTTTTTGAGATGGGCTTGCTTTGTCGCCCAGGCTGGAGTGCAGTGGGGAGATCTCAGCTCACTGCAACCTCCGCTTCCCAGATTCTCCTGCCTCAGCCTCCCGAGTAGCTGGGATTACAGGCACCTGCCACCACGCCTGGCTAATCTTTTGTATTTTTAGTAGAGATGGGGTTTCACCATGTTGGCCAGGCTGGTTTTGAATTCCTGACCTCAAGTGATCCGCCCACATCAGCTTCCCAAAGTGCTAGGATTACAGGCGTGAGCCACCATGCCTGGCCAACTGGTTGGTTTAAACCACAGAAATTTATTTCTCACAGTTCCAGAAGCTAAGTAGTCTGGGATCAGAGTACCAGTGTGGTCTGGTTTTGTTGAGGGCTCATTTCCTGGTTTGCAGATGGCCATCTTCTTATTGCATCCTCATGAGGCAGAGAGATGATCTCTCCAATCTCCCATCTTATAAGGACACGAATCCATTCATGAGGGCTCCCCCTCTCTCCACCTCCCTCAGGTTCCCAATACCATCATATTCGGGATTAAGGCTTAAATGCATACATTTTGAAAAGATATGAACATTCAGTTCATAGCAAATGTATACCTGTCCTGTGGCTTATTCTCTCAAGATCCATTTTCTATTTCTAGACACTTAACTATTCAGTTAGATAAACTAATATGCACCAATGGAATAAAGAACCTGTTGCTTCTTTCCTATAGTAAGTAGCACACATGTAGGGAAATTTGTAGTTTTCTGGGGAAACAAACAAACAAACAAAAAAACACCTCACAAAGAGCACTGCTAAGGGGGCAAACATCAGGCTTCTTGTCTGATGAGTGGCTGAGAAGAGTGAAGCACCACCTGATTAATTAATTGTCTGTTCCAGTAACATAGAATAGACATGTCACTAAAGCTATTAATATTTGCTGTGGATAATTTCACAAGAGAATATGTCTTACAACATCCCCTCTCTACAATAGCACCACTCTATTTAGCCAGTCTTAATATCTTCCAAACTATGATTGCACTGATTATGTAATAGTGCATAAGGAAAAGGTGTTTAAATTTTATCAAATACTTTTTCATGTGTAAGGAGCTGATATGCTGCCATCTTTTATTTCATAACTGTGCTAAATTATGTCAACTGAGTTTTGAATGTTATGCCAAACTTGTATCTGGGAATAAACCCAACTTTTTATGATATATTACCCTTTTTACATATTCCTGAATTTGATTTGCTAATATTTTGTTTAGGATTTTTGCATTTGTAATTTTCCTTTCTTGTAATGTCTCTGAAAGTTTAGTATCTAAGTATCAAGTTATGCTGCACTCAAAAATAGAATTAAAAAAATTCTTCTATTCTCTGGAAAAATTTATATATATTTGGTATTATTTCTTACTGAAAAGTTTGTAGAATTCATTGCTAAAGCCACCTGAGAACTTTGTTGAATGCTTTTTAATTACATATTTCTTTTGATTAATGTCTATTATTAAGATTTTATGCTTCTTGTCATTGTTGGTAAGCTGTATTTTCTTCAAGGAAATTTTTCATTTCATTTACATATTTAATTGACTAGCATAAAGTCAGTAATAATATATATTTTTATTCTTTTGATATATAAAATATCTATAAAGACTCATTTTTTATTCCTGGTATTTGTAATTTATATCATGTTCCTTTTTTTTGTTGATCAATCTTCCCAGGAGTTTTTCATTATCATTAAACTTTTCAAAGAAGCAATTTTTGGCTTAGTTAGGTTTTCTCTATCGCATGGTTATTGTTTCATTATTTTGGATTTAGTTTGCCATTATTCTTCTGATCTATTTATATGAGTGCTTCGAGATTTGATTTTTAGTCTTTTTTCTTTTCTAACATATGCATTTAGAGATAGAAATTTCTAAGCATGGCTGTTGTGGCATCACAGATGTTGATACATCATATTTTTATTACCATTTAATTTAACATATTTTCTTTTATTTTTTTTTCTTTTTTTTCTTTTTTTTCTTGTTTAGGTTTTAGGGTACATGTGCACAATGTGCAGGTTTGTTACATGTGTATCCATGTGCCATGTTGTTTTGCTGCACCCATTAACTCGTCATTTAGCATTAGGTATATCTCCTAATGCTGTCCCTCGCCCCTCCCCCCAACCCACAACAGTCCCCGGAGTGTGATGTTCCCCTTCCTGTGTCCATGAGTTCTCATTGTTCAATTCCCACCTATGAGTGAGAACATGCGGTGTTTGGTTTTTTGTCCTTGCGATAGTTTACTGAGAATGATGGTTTCCAGTTTCATCCATGTCCCTACAAAGGACATGAACTCATCATTTTTTATGGCTGCATAGTATTCCATGGTGTATATGTGCCACATTTTCTTAATCCAGTCTATTGTTGTTGGACATTTGGGTTGGTTCCAACTCTTTGCTATTGTGAATAGTGCCGCAGTAAACATACGTGTGCATGTGTCTTT
The DNA here is from genome assembly GCF_009828535.3 of Hylobates moloch. Classification (NCBI taxonomy): domain Eukaryota; kingdom Metazoa; phylum Chordata; class Mammalia; order Primates; family Hylobatidae; genus Hylobates; species Hylobates moloch. The sequence continues at coordinate 66 of NW_026653274.1, read as the reverse complement.
ATAGCAGCATGATTTATAGTCCTTTGGGTATATACCCAGTAATGGGATGGCTGGGTCAAATGGTAT
>NW_026653273.1:1250-14574 GCF_009828535.3 Hylobates moloch | reverse complement strand
GTGGTCATAGGAATTGCTCTTTCTGCAAGAGTGGCTACTGTAATTGTGACCAGAGCAATAATGGTCATATCAGCCATGCATTTAGCTACAGTGGCAGTAACAACTATGTCCTTGGCGGCAGTATGTGTGGCGAACATTTCTTAGCAACAACACTCTTATCTAAGAGGCCCTAGGAGCAAAACCCATTGCAACACTATATGCAGCAACAATGTCCTTAACTATTAGGTTGATGCAAAGGTGATTGCGATTTAAAACCACAATCACCTTTGTACCAACCTAATACAATTCCCTTGGCGACAATCTTCTTAGCAACAACACCCTTGGCAACAAAGCTCTTAGCAATGTCCTTAGAAACAATGTCTTTAGCAACATTCCTTAGCAATGGTGCCCATAGCAACAGTTCCCTAACAACAGCAACCTTAGGAGAAACTCCTTTTGCAAGAGCGCGTTTAACATCACTGTCTTTAATGAAAAAACACTGAATAAAGAAGTCCTGGCCGGGCGCAGTGGCTCACGCCTGTAATCCCAGCACTTTGGGAGGCCGAGGTGGGCAGATCACGAGGTCAGGAGATCAAGACCATCCTGGCTAACACGGTGAAACCCCGTCTCCACTAAAAATACAAAAACTTAGCTGGGCGTGGTGGCGGGCGCCTGTAGTCCCAGTACTCGGGAGGCTGAGGCAGGAGAATGGCGTGAACCCGGGAGGCGGAGCTTGCAGTGAGCCGAGATCGCGCCACTGCACTCCAGCCTGGGCGACAGAGCGAGACTCCGTCAATGGCCTGATGGCCTGCAGGTGTCTGTTGGCCTGCTCTTCTGCCAGTGTGCTTTCGATGACCAGCTGCTTGTGTCTTTGCTGCTGATGTGTTCCTTATGATGTCCAGCTGCTTGCGTCCCGGCCTTGCTAAGGCCTCTGGTTTTTATAGGACAATGATGGGGGCATGGCAGGCCAGGGTGGTCTTGGAAAATGCTACATTTGGACATGAAAGCAGAAGTGCCTGTCCTCACCTAGGTCCGTGGGGGTGGAGCCCTAGCCAGGGACCACGCCCTCCTCTACCTGGCCCTTCCCTTCTCCCCTTCCCTATCATTTAAAGGGACCACGCCTTCGCGGCCAAGATGGAGCCTGAGTTCGGCGTCTTCCGGGAAACTGCGCCGCGAGGCGGGGCGATGGGGAAGGGCCGAAGCCCGCTCCCCCCCGCCCAGCTAAAGCAGACGGCTCGCACTGCGACCCGAAGCATTGACTCAGGCTCCTTCTGAGGACCGGCAGTCTGGAGACCTGGCAGAGGCTGCCAAACCTTTTATGGATGGAGCTCAGGTGAACTGTTAGTCCGACAAGGTAACCCAGGAAGGAGAGAGGGATCTGCTCACAGACACTGACTAAGCATGCATGAGAAGGAGGGCAGAACAGCTGAGGAGCATTCTGGGGCCTCCTGCCAGGTGAGTAGTGACGACAGCCTGGCCTTCCCTTCCTTTGACTGCCATTCTTGGGTCTTCCTGAAACCCTGCAAGGACTGGGAACTCTTATGGTGGCCCTGCCCAGATCCACCCCAGAGCCACACTCACCAGGTGTCCTGTGTGAGTTGCTGGCATTCCCGCAACTCAGAGAGAGCAGCCAGGGCTGCTTTAGTGTAAATCTCTTCACAAATCAAGAGCGAAAGCGGAGTTCTGAGAGATCCTGTTTGTGGAAGAAACAAGGTGCCTGGCCTGCCCCCTGGTGGAATGACACATGAGAAACTGGTCTGGTGGCTGCTTCTGAGCCCTGTGATAGGAGGGACACACTTCCCTTTCCTGGTTCTCCTGCAGCCCATCGGGGTTATTTTCCATGCTGTGTATTACCTTTAGAAACAAACCTCTAGGTCAGGTGTGGTGACTGGCACCTGTAATCTCAGCTCATTGTTTATGGTGCCAACCTGAATCCTTGGGGAGGCCAAGGAATAGGTGACTTGGAACCCTGATGGTCAATGTCGGCGGCAGGGAAAGCTTATAAAGTCCTAGTGTGTTTACAGAAGCTTGCTGCATTCCTGAGAGTGAAGTTAGTTTAGTGCACGGGGCAGACGTCCAGTGGGAAGTGAGCCTTGTGACCCTAATATGGCCCAAATCTGCTCCCTAAAGACAGAGACTTGGTGAATTATCTTTACCAGGTGTTACCCAAGCCTGTCAGCACTCCCCACCAGTAAGCCTTGTTTCGGCATTTTACAGCGCGAGTCAGGGCTGGGGCCCTAGTGGCAGCGAGTGCTGAGATCAGCGGGCTCAGTAGCGGGAACACAAGTGCCCCCTTGCGCTGTCTGGAGGAAGCGGCGCGGACACAGCCTCCGGCTCCACCGTCTCGGGCCTGAAGAGGCCGCTGAGCGCTCGCGATCACCGCGGCATCAGGTGGGACCGCAAGGCCATCAACCTGTAGGTGAAGCTCAAGGCGCTGTGGCACTTTGAAGCCGGAGAGAAGCTCAGTAGAATGGGGAAGGCGCCACCTTGGCCACCATTCGTGACAACAAGGAAAAGATCTGGGCGAGTTCCCAGGAGGCCACACCGCCGGCGGCCACCAAGTTGACGCGTGCGGATGGACGACCAGAGCCAGCGCAACGTGCCCCTCAGTGTGGCGCTCATTCAGGAGAAAGCCCACAGCCCGTTCGAGAACCGCAAGCAGGAGCAGGGCGAGGGCGCCTAGCCCGAGAGCGTCGGGGCTGGTCGGGGGTGGTTCGCTGGCTTCAAGGCGCGCCGCAGCTTGAGCAGCATCGGGGCCAGCGGCCTCTCCGCAGGCGCGGACCTGGAGGCTGCGCACAAGAAGCCAGCGCTAATGCGCAGGGTGATCCCGGAGGGCGGCTACACACCCTGGCTGGTGTTCAGCATGGATAAGCCCAGGTTCCTCTGTAGGCGCCTGCCGAGAGGACGTTCATTTTCCTGTGAAGATGAGTCGGCCCCTGGGTCAAAGCCGCCGGAGACCTCCTGACCCTATTGCTCGGTGGCAACGCAGCCGGCGACTTCGAGCTGAAGGCCCTGCTGGGGTACCCCTTGGAGAACCTGTGTTTCCTCAACGGCTCCTCCAAGGCCAACCTGCCCTTGGTGTGGTGCTCGCACAAGAAAGCCTGGGTACAGCCTGGGTGACAGAGCGAGACTCCGTCTCAAAAAAAAAAAAAAAAAAGCCTGGGTAACCGTGAGCCTCTTCCAGGCGCGGTTCCTGCACTTCTGCTCTGCAGTGGAGGGTGCTGCACCCGGCACGACTTTCCCTACAGGTGCTGCTCATCCTGGACAGCACTCCCGGCCACCCTGGGAACCTGGACGACCGCTTGGACCACGTGTGCATGGAATACCTGCCAAGATCACCACGGCCTTCATCCAGCCCATGAACCGGGATGTAGCGGCCCTTTTCAAGGCCTGGTACCTGCCGAGGATCTTATGCCTGCTGACGGCCCGGGCGGACTGGCGGGAGGCAGTAAGAGACTTACGGCAGGACTACACCGTCCTCGGCACTGTCCACAATATCTCGGAGTCCGAGTCCCAGGAGGAACTCCCACCAGTTGCTCTGTTTTTTGTTTGTTTGTTTGTTTGTTTTAGTTTTTTTGAGACAGAGTCTCGCTCTGTCGCCCAGGCTGGAGTGCAGTGGCGCGATCTCGGCTCACTGCAAGCTCTGCCTCCCGGGTTCACGCCATTCTCCTGCCTCAGCCTCCCGAGTAGCTGGGACTACAGGCGCCTGCCACCACGCCTGGCTGATTTTTTTGTATTTTTTGTAGAGACGGGATTTCACCGTGTTACCCAGAATGGTCTCGGTCTCCTGACCTCATGATCCGCCTGCGTCGGCCTCCCAAAGTGCTGGGATTACAGGCGTGAGCTACTGTGCCCGGCCTTTTTTTTTTTTTTTTTTTTTTTAAAATTTGAGATGGAGTCTCGCTCTGTTGCCGAGGCTGGAGTGGTGCAGTGGTGCCATCTCGGCTCACTGCAACCTCTACCTCCCGAGTTCAAGTAATTCTCCTGCCTCAGCCTCCTGGGTAGCTGGGATTACAGGCCCTCGCCACCATGCCTGGCTAATTTTTAAAAACATTTTTAGTAGAGACAGGGTTTTACCAAGTTGGCCAGGCTGCTCTTGAACCGGGATGGTCTCGATCTCCTGACCTCGTGATCCACCCGCCTCGGCCTCCCAAGTGCTGGGTTCACAGGCGTGAGCCACGGCGCCCGGCCCTTTAATTCCCCAAATATTTTTTATCTGCATTAATTTATTATCTCAAGTGAACTTCCATCTCAAATACATGGTTCTCAGAAGCTTCAAAAAAAAAAATAAAATAAATAAAAATAAAGGGACCACGCTCTTCCCTTCCCAGCACTTCCATATTAGTTTGATACACAGGTAAACTTGTGTCATGGAGGTTTGTTGTACAGATTATTTCATCACCCAGGTATTAAGCCTAATGCCCATTTGTTATTTTTCCCGTTCTTCTCTCTCCTCCTACCCTCCACCCTAATGTTTCCCTCTGTTTGTCCATATGCTGTCATTGTTTAGCTCCCACTGTGAGTGAGAACATGCTGTATTTGGTTTTCTGTTCCTGTATTAGTTTGCTAAGGATAATGGCCTCCAGCTCCATTCATGTTTGTGCAAAGGACATGATCTCATTCTTTTTTATAGCTGCATAGTATTCCATGGTGTATATGTACTACATTTTCTTTATCCAGTCTATCATTGTTGGGCATTTAGGTTGATTCCATGTCCTTGCTGTTATGAATAGTGCTGCAGTAAACATACGTGTGTATGTGCCTTTATAATAGAATGATTTATATTCTTTTGGGTATATGCCCAGTAATGGGATTGCTGGGCTGAATGACATTTCCGTCTTTAGGTCTTTGAGGAATCATCACACTGTCTTCCAAAATAGTTGAACTAATTTACACTCCCACCAACAATGTATAATTGTTCCTTTTTCTCCACAACTTCACCAGCATCTGTTTTTTTTGTTTTTGTTTTTGTTTTTGCTTTTTGCTTTTTAATAATAGCCATTCTGATGAGAACGCACGGACACATAGAGGGTAGCAACACACACTGTGGTATCTCGAAGGGTGGAGGGTGGGAGGAGGGAGAAGATCAGGAAAGATAACTAATGAGTACTAGGCTTAATACCTGGGTGATGAAATAATCTGTACAATAACCCCCCATGTCACAGGTTTACCTGTGTAACAAACCTTCATATGTAACCCTGAACTTAAAAGAAAAGAAAAAAATCATTACCAATTAAAAGAAGAAATTTCAGGTTTTTAAAAAGAAATTGTAACAGTTCTGCTGAACAATGTTTCAGGATATCATTTTCTTTCAGAAAGACATGTATTCTGCTGCTGTTGGGTGGAGTGTTCTATTAATGTTAGGTATAGTTTATAATGTTTCATTATTTTAAAAAATCACCATTCTGACTGGTGTGAGATGGTATCTCACTGTGGTTTTGATTTGCATTTCTCTAATGATCACTGATGTTGAGCTTTTTTTCATATGATTGTTGGCCGCATGTATGTCTTCCTTTGAAAAGTATCTGTTCATGTCCTTTTCCCACTTTTTAATGGGGTTGGTTTTTTCTTGTAAATTAGTTTAAGTTCCTTATAGATGCTGGATATTGGACCTTTGTCAGATGCACAGTTTGCAAATATTTTCTTGCATTCTGTAGGTTGTCTGTTTACTCTGTTGATAGTTTCTTTTGCTGTGCAGAAGGTCTTTAGTTTAATCAGATCCCATATGTCAATGTTTGTTTCTGTTACAATTGCTTTTTGTGTCTTTATCATGAAATCTTTTCCTGTGACTGTTCTGAATGGTATTGCCTAGGTTGTTTTCCAGGATTTCTATAGTTTTGGGTTTTACATTTAAGTCTTTAATCCATCTTGAGTTAATTTTTTTATATGGTGTAAAGAAGAGGTTCAATTTCAGTCTTCTGTGTATGGCTAGCCAGTTATCCTAGCACCATTTATTGAATAGGGAATATTTTCCCCATTGCTTGCTTTTGTCAGGTTTGTTGAGGATCAGATTGTTGTAGGTGTGCGGTCTTATTTGTGGGTTCTCTATTCTGTTCCATTGGTTTATGTGCTGTTTTTGTACCAGTACCATGCTGTTTTGGTTACTGTAGCCCTGTAGTATAGCTCAAAGTCGGGTAGCATGATGCCTCCAGCTTTGTTATTTTTGCTTAAGATTGCCTTGGCTATTCGTGCTCTTATTTGGTTCCATATGAATATTAAAAGAGTTTTTTGTAGTTCTGTGAAGAATGTCAGTGATAGTTAATAGGCATAGCATTGAATCTGTACATTGCATTGGGCAGCATGGCCATTTTAACAATATTGGCTCTTTTTTCTCTCTCTCTCTTTTGAGACGGAGTCTCGCTGTGTCGCCAGGTTGGAGTGCAGTGGCACTATCTCGGCTCACTGCAACCTCTGCCTCCCGGATTCAAACGATTCTCCCGCCTCAGCCTCCTGAGTAGCTGGGACTACAGGTGCACACCACCATGCCCAGCTAATTTTTGTATTTTTAGTAGAGACAGAGTTTCACCATGTTGGCCAGGATGGTCTCGATCTCTTGACCTCATGATCTGCCCACCTTGGCCTCCCAAAGTGCCAGGATTACAGGTGTGAGCCACTGTGCCCAGCCAACAATATTGATTCTTCTTATCCATGGGCATAGAATGTTTTTCCATTTGTTTGCACCTTCTCTGATTTACTTGAGCAGTGGTTTGTAGTTCTCCTTGTAGAGACCTTTCACCTCCCTTGTTAGCTGTATTCTTAGGTATTTTATTCGTTTTGTTGCAGTTGTGAGTGGGAGTTTGTTCCTGATTTGGCTCTTGGTTTGACTTTTGTTGGTGTATAGCAATGCTAGAAATTTTTGCACATTGATTTTGTATCCCGAGATTTTCCTGAAGTTTCTTATCAGCTTAATAAGCTTTTGGGTTGAGACTATGGGGTTTTCTAGAAATATGATCATGTCATCTGCAAACAGGGATAGTTGACTTTTTCTCTTACTATTTGAATGTTCTTTGTTTCTTCATCTTGCCTGATTGCTCTGGCCAGAACTTCCAATACTATATTTAATAGGAGTAGTGAGAGAGGGCAACCTTGTCTTGTGCCAGTTTCCAAGGGGAATGCTTCCAGCTTTTGCTCATTAAGTATGATATTAGCTGTGGGTTTATCATATATGGTGCTTATTTTTTTGAGGTATGTTTCTTCAATACCTAGTTTATTGAGAGTTTTAACATGAATGAATGTTGAATTTTATTGAAAGCCTTTTATGCATCTTTTGACATAATCATATGGTTTTGGCCTTTAGTTCTGTTTAGTGATGAATAACATTTATTGGTTTGTGTAGGTTGAACCAACTTTGTATCCCGGGGATGAAGTCTACTTGATCGTGGTGGATACGCTTTTGATCTGCTGCTCAATTTGGTTTGCCAGTATTTTGTTGAGGATTTTTGCATCAATGTTCATCAAGAATATTGGCCTGAAGTTTTTTGTTGTTGTTGTGTATCTGCCAGGTTTTGGTATCTGGATGATGCTGGCCTCATAGAAGGAGTTTGGGAGGAATCCCTCTTCCTCAATTTTTTTGAATAGTTTTGGTATGAGTAATACCAGCTCTTCTTTGTACATCTGGTAGAATTCAGCTGTGAATCTGTCTGGTCCTGGGCCTTTTTTGGTTGACAGGCTATTTATTACTGATTCAAGTTTGGAGCTTATTTTTGGTCTGTTCGGCGACTCAATTTCTTCCTGGTTCAGTCTTGGGAGGGTGTATGTGTCCAGGAATTTATCCATTTCTGCTAGCTTTTCTAGTTTATATGCATAGAGGTGTTCATCATATTCTCTGACAGTTATTTGTATTTCTGTGGGGTCAGTGGTAATACTGCCCTTGTTGTTTCTGATTGTTTATTTGAATCTTCTTTCTTTTCTTTTTTATTAGTCTAGCTAGTGGTCTATTTTAATTTTTTCAGAAAATTATCTCCTGCATTTGTTGATATTTTGAATGCTTCTTCATGTCTCTATCTCCTTCAGTCTGCCTGTTTGCAGTTCTAGTTTCAGTCTGTTTCAGAGCTCAAGCTTGAATACATTAGAAGAAAGAAGAAGACTGAGAAGAAGGAGAAGGAGGGGTGGAAGAGGAGGAATAAGAGAGGAGAAATAAGAAGGAGAGAGAGAGGGAGGGAGGAAGAAGGGAAGGAGGAAGGATGATGAGAGGGAGGGAAGGAAATAGGAAGGGAGGGAAGGAGGAAATCAAGTTAGGCAAATCACCGCTAGGTCATCCTTCAGGTCCTGAGCTCCATACCAAGTTCAGGGGTACATGTGTAGCTATTGAAACGGGAAAGGTTCCCTTGTCCCTCTTGCAGGGCATGTAATGGCTCGCTTCTTCAGTGCTTCAGTGCCCCGCTGGTCAAACCTCTAAGGGAGCATACAGACAGGCTGTGGGGCTTCAACCCCACAGCAATGTCTAGGGGTGAATGTTTACTACTCTTATCCAACTTTCAGAGTCTTCTGATAGTAACATTATGCATTTTGACCATGATTATCAGTTTAATCAGTAGATAAGGCAGAATGTGTTTACTCGATCTGAACCAAACTGGAACTCTGCAACTGGGATGTGTGCAACTGTGCACCTTCAAAATGTCCATGTTGAAATTTTAGAGCAACTGATTAATATGACCAAAAGTACTTAAGAGAAAAGTTTCAAAACAGTAATTCTAATTATACCAGCTCTTGTTCTTTTTTATGTTCATGCTTAATATTTTCTTTATTTATTTTATTTTTTATTTTTTTGAGGCGGAGTCTTGCTCTGTCACCCAGGCTGGAGTGTAGTGGTGCAATCTCAGCTCACTGCAATCTCTGCCTCCTGGGTTCAAGCAATTCTCTGCCTCAGCCTCCCAAGTAGCTGGGATTACAGGTGCCCGCCACCACGCCTAGCTAGTTTTTGTATTTTTAGTAGAGATGGGGTTTCACCATCTTGGCCAGCCTGGTCTTGAACTCCTGACCTCATAATACACCTGCCTTGGCCTCTCAAAGTGCTAGGATTACAGGCGTGAGCCACCACACCTGGCCATACTTAATATTTTAATTTCAAATTTTATATATGAATGTATGTATGTGTCAGTATATATATTCTATGTACATATTATGTGTGTATGTGTATATATATATATATATATATATACACACACATACACACATATACAGAGGGAAGGAGGATATAAAAATTATATTAAAGAAGAATGCAGTGCTATTTAAACCAAAGAACACACGCACAGCTCTTACTATTATAATCATAGAAAAAAATGAACTGACGTTAAAGGGCATTTTAAATATTCATATATTTTGTCTCTTTTACTCAGCTACTAAAATACTCAAAATGTGGTAAAATTCTCTAATGCTTACATAGTAGAGGTTTTTTGTCTTTGTTTAACTAGTTGAGTTGGATTGCTTATCATACAATTGAGAGCTTCGAATATCAGAACAGTTACTTACATGCCAAAATTGCTTATGAATGTTCTGTCATGTCAAAGTTTTTCCATTATCATATAGAAGTAAACTCTGATCTGTATAGATATTACCAGACGGGTGTGGTGGCACATGCCTGTAGTCTCAGTTACATGGGAGGCTGAGGTGGAAGGGTCACCTGAGCCCGGGAGGTTGAGGCTGCAGTGAGCTGCGATCACACCACTGTTCTCCAGCCTGAATGACAGTGTGAGACCCTGTCTCAAATGAAAAATAAAATGATATTACTAGAATATACTTGTCTAAACTTTAACTTTGAGAAAACAAAAAATCAAACACGTTCTCATGGTGTTAACTTTCAAAGAAATGATCTGTAATTTATCTGGTGGAATTCAATGCAGTTATTTTGTTTATAACATTTTTCAAAAGCTGCGGTTTTCCCTGGGTGTGTGTGGGCACTATGCCATTGTGATAACATCCTTCTTTTGCAGAGTGCTGCAAGAGGGAGCCAGGACAGCCTTTCGACATTGAACAAGGCAATTCCCAATCTCCTGGTGGGTGAATGGAGGAAGAGTGATGTCCTGATTGATGCCTCTACAATTACTTAAAAATATATGGACACTCTAGGAAATTACTCTTTTTGGACCATCCCCCCAGGTCCCTTAAATATCTGTGCCCCTTTACTGAGCAGCAATTTGGGTCAGAAAAAATGGGCTCTGAGGATGCTCAGAAACAAAACTGTTTTGGGGAGAAAGATACGGTTCTCAAGGCCTGGAGAGGCAAACCATATCTAGAAAAGGTCCTTGATGATAGAACTCCCTGAGTATTCTTGCAGAAATGAATATCCACCAGGCTTCATTGTTTTTCTTTTTTTCTTTTCTTTTTTTTTTTTTTGAGATAGAGTCTGTCTCTGTCGCCCAGGCTGGAGTGCAGTGGTGCAATCTTGGCTCAATGCAAGCTCCGCCTTCCGGGTTCACGCCATTCTCCTGCCTCAGCCTCCCAAGTAGCTGGGACTACAGGCGCCTGCCACCATGCCCGGCTAATTTTTTTTGTATTTTTAGTAGAGACGGGATTTCACCATGTTAGCCAGATTGGTCTCGATCTCCTGACCTCGTGATCCACCCGCCTCAGCCTCCCAAAGTGCTGGGATTACAGGTGTGAGCCATGGCGCCCAGCCCCTTGTTTTTCAATCACAAGATATGAGTCATTGCAGGAAACAAATAAAATGGAACCAACACAGAGAAAGGTAGAGAGGGAAGAGATAAGACTCAATTCTAGAGATGCTGCTTATGCCCTAAGGTCTGTCCTTGAGCATTTTGTTACATGAGTTAAAGTAGGTTTGAGTTGTGTCTTTGTCGTTTACGTCCAACAGAGCCCTGGCTATGTTCACTGAATGGATCTAGTCTCTGAAAATTCACGGACGATTTTGGCTGGGTGCTGTGGCTCACGCCTGTAATCCCAGCACTTTGGGAGGTTGAGGTGGGAAGATTACGAGGTCAAGAGATCAAGACTATCCTGGGCAACATGATGAAGCCCTGTCTCTACTAAAAATACAAAAAATTAGCTGGGTGTGGTGGTGCGAGCCTGTAGTCCCAGCTACTCAGGAGGCTGAAGCAGGAGAATTGCTTGAACCCAGGAGGCGGAGGTTGCAGTGAGCCAAGATGGTGCCACCACACTCCAGCCTGGCAACAGAGCGTGACTCCATCTCAAAAAAAGAAAGAAAGAAAAGAAAAAAAATTTCAGGGATCTTTATGTAGTGACCTGTTATTTAATTTTTCAATAATGTAAATCTCAGTTTCAAGAGAAAGAAATTTTAAACAAACTCTTATGATTTTCTTTCTCCTGAAAATTATTCCAGAACTTAAAGAAATAAAGAAAGAAAACAGAGTAAGTACATTAGCTTTATAACTAGTCTATTCAACATACCATCTGTCTAGTAGTAAACCACTAAAAACAGTCTCCTGAGTGGAAAAAATATAATTTTTTGTCTATTTAACAAGTAATAGCATCAGTGTTGTCCTGCATGTTCTCATTATTTTCTCCAAATAAATTGGCTAAATATGCTGCTAAGTATTACCATTTATGTTTATTTTGTAATTCTATATCTTGTCTTTCCTGTTTCGTATGTAAACAGGCAATTACTGCCTCAGTGTGTATTTTGATACATTTTCTTTCTAAATCTATTGTCCAACACCTTGCATATAAAATCTGGCTTTTCTCTCTCATCTCAAAATCATAGGTCACATAGTCTCAGTGCTAAAACAGTTATAAGAACAACTGCTTTATTTCACTGCCATCTCTGTGAATACAAAACTTCAATCTCTAAAGTATTTTGTATCTATAACACTTTGTTCCTGGCTTATTGTTATATTATTTCATTATTAGTTCTTAAAAACTTAACAAGGTGCTGAATAATTTTATGAAATATTCCATGGAGAACCACCATTAAAATAGTGATTATTTTAATTACATTTCATCACCTCGTTTCACAAGTCATTAGAAAACTTCTTAATTGTTTAAAAATGAATGTACTTGGGCCGGGCACAGTGGCTCACACCTGTAGTCCCAGCACTTTGGGAGGCCGAGGAGGCGGGATCACCTGAGGTCAGGAGTTTGAGACCAGCCTGGTCAACATTGTGAAACCCCGTCTCTACTCAAATTACAAAAATTAACCGGGCGTGGTGGCACATGCCTGTAATCCCAGCTACTCGGGAGGCTGAGGCAGGAGAATTGCTTGAACCCAGGAGATGGAGGTTGCAGTTAGCCGAGATCGTGCCACTCCAGCCTGGCGGACAGAGCAAGACTCTGTCTCACGGAAAAAAAAAAAAAAAAAAAGGAATGTACTTATCAGTCCAAGGGAAATAACTACCAAATTAGTCACTGCCCAAGTATATGTCTTTTAGTGAACACAAATTGAGAATTTAGCACTGAATCTCAAAAGATTTAGGTTTTATCTAGGTTTTGAAATTGCCTTTTTTTTGTTTTGTTTTGTTTTGAGACAGTGTCGCTCTGTCGCCTAGGCTGGAGTGCAGTGGCGCAATCTCGGTTCACTGCAGGCTCCGCCCTCTGGGTTCACGCAAATCTCTCGCCTCAGCCTCCCGAGTAGCTGGAACTATAGGCACCTGCCACCTCGCCCCGCTAGTTGTTTGTATTTTAGTAGAAACGGGGTTTCACCGTGTTAGCCAGGATGGTCTCAATCTCCTGACCTCCTGATCTGCCCGCCTCAGCCTCCCAAAGTGCTGGGATTACAGGTGTGAGCCACCGTGCCCGGCCTTTTTTTTTTTTTTTTGGAGACACAGTCTCCCTCTGTCGACCAGGCTGGAGTGCAGTGGTGCGATCTCGGCTCACTGCAGGCTCCGCCCCCCAGGTTCACGCCATTCTCCTGCCTTAGCCTCCCAAGTAGCTGGGACTACAGGTGCCCGCCACCACACCCGACTAATTTTTTTGTATTTTTGTAGAGACGGGGTTTCACCATGTTAGCCAGGATGGTCGCGATCTACCTGCCTCGGCCTCCGAAAGTGCTGGGATTACAGGCGTGAGCCACCGCGCCCGCCCTGAAATTGTATTCTTAAATCTCAGAAGGCTGAAGTTTTCAAGACAGGAAGGAGACAGGGATTCCTGAGTTAAAAAGAACAGAGAATGGGCCGGGCATGGTGGCTCATGCCTGTAATCCCAGCACTTTGGGAGGCTGAGGCGGGCGGATCATGAGGTCAGGAGATCCAAGACCATCCTGGCTAACACAGTGAAACCCCATCTCTACTAAAAATACCAAAAATTAGCCAGGCGTGGGGGCTCATACCTGTAATCCCAGGTACTTGGGAGGCTGAGGCAGGAGAATGGCGTGAACCCGAGAGGTGGAGGTTGCAGTGAGCCGAGATCACACCACTGCACTCCAGCTTGGGCA
>NW_026653273.1:195-1150 GCF_009828535.3 Hylobates moloch | reverse complement strand
AAAAAAAAAAAAAAAAAAAACCGGGTGCCTTGGCTCATGCCTGTAATCCCAGCACTTTGGGAGGCCAAGGTGGGTGGATCATGAGGTCAAGAGATCAAGACCATCCTGGCCAACATGGTAAAACCCCGTCTCTATTAAAAATATAAAAATTAGATGGGTGTGGTGGCAGGCGCCTGTAGTCCCAGCTACTAGGGAGGCTGAGGCAGGAGAATCACTTGAACCCAGGAGGCAGAGGTTGCAGTGAGCCGAGATCATGCCATTGCACTCCAGCCTGGGCAACAGAGCGAGACACCATCTCAAAAAAAACAAACAAAAAACAGATAGTAAACAAGAAAATACTAATGTAGTTATTAACTTTGAGAAGGCAGTAATTTAAGACGTGGATGTGAATGTGGATAATGGAAGTAAGGAGAGATCAGTGTAGGCCACAGTCCTGTGCTGAGTGCTGTCTTTACCTGCCTTGTAGGGATGGCTCAGTCAAAGTCTTAACAAACAGGCAAATGACTGATTTATCTTTTTAGATTCTAAAGTTCATAAGAATAATAATGAGCTTTATAGCTGACAACAGCTAACTAAAATTTGGTCTAAGGGGAAAAGGGCTCTCAATCTTAATCAGTCCGTTTAATCTTTCTGTAAACCCTCTCAAAAAGCAAAATTGAATTAGATCATTGTGGTGCACTTATTCTTTTGTTATGCGTGTAACACCTATAATAAAGTTCTGGGCCAGGCGCAGTGGCTCACGCTTGTAATCCCAGCACTTTGGGAGACCGAGGCGGGCGGATCACGAGGTCAGGAGATCAAGACCACGGTGAAACCCCGTCTCTACTAAAAAATACAAAAAATTAGCCGGGCGTGGTGGCGGGTGCCTGTAGTCCCAGCTACTCGGAAGGGTGTGGCAAGAGAATCGTTTGAACACAGGAAGCGGAGGTTGCAGTGAGCCGAGATTGCGCCACGG
>NW_026653273.1:0-95 GCF_009828535.3 Hylobates moloch | reverse complement strand
GGAGGCTGAGGCAGGAGAATGGCGTGAACCCAGGAGGCGGAGCTTTCGGTGAGCCGAGATCACACCACTGCACTCCAGTCTGGGCGACAGAGCCA
>NW_026653272.1:0-14575 GCF_009828535.3 Hylobates moloch | reverse complement strand
GCGCTGGCAGTCCCAGGCAGTCCGCGGCGCCGGCAGCAGTGAGCCGAGTAGATTGCAGCCTGGGCCACAGAGGGAAAGAAAGAAAGAAAGAAAGAGAGAGAGAGAGAGAGGGAGGGAGGGAAGGAAATTCTAGTGTTTTGATCTAAAACCAGTTTAATGCTGAATTGAGTTCCTATGATGGGTTAGGCAGATAAACATACAGTGAAGCACCATTTATGTCTTAGAGGGCCTGTTGTTTTGATTTATTAAGTTTAATACACAGTACTTGGCCCTTGTTACACATTTCCAATATGATTAGAAAGTCTTTTTTTTTGTTTTTTGAGACGCAGGCTTGCTGTCGCCCAAGCTGGTGTGCAGTGGCACAATCTTGGCTCACTGCGACTTCCGCCTCCGGAATTCAAGTGATTCTCTCCACCTCAGCCTTCTGAGTAGCTGGGATTACAAGTGTGTGCCACCATGCCTGTCCGACTAATTTTTGTATTTTTAATAGAGACGGGGTTTCACCATGTCGGCCTTAGAGGGCCTGTTGTTTTGATTTATTAAGTTTAATACACAGTACTTGGCCCTTGTTACGCATTTCCAACGTGATTAGAAAGTCCTTTTTTTTTTTTTTTTTTTGAGACGCAGTCTCGCTGTGTCGCCCAGGCTGGAGTGCAGTGGCACGATGTCGGCTCACTGCAAGCTCCGCCTCCTGGGTTCACACCATTCTCCTGCCTTAGCCTCCCAAGTAGCTGGGACTACAGGTGCCCACCACCATGCCTGGCTAACTTTTTGTGTTTTTAGTAGAGACGGGGTTTCACCATGTTAGCCAGGATGGTCTTGATCTCCTGACCTCGTGATCTGCCCGCCTTGGCCTCCCAAAGTGCTGGGATTACAGGTGTGAGCCACCGCCCCCGGCCTCTTCTTACCTTATAAAATAAAACAGTGCACAGTAACCTTTTAATCAAAACACAGCATCATAGATGGAGACACAAAGCCCGACGTTGTTATTCCTGTTTTTTTTATCAGCTGATACAAGTATTCTAGTGATGCTACTGTGCTGCTTAGCTACCCTGAACACATTACTTTCTCACTGTATTAATGGTATGTCATATTTTTACTGTTAAGTACTTATGTGTGAATAAGTGTAAGAAAATGTTTGCCTATCAGTAGCATATAAATTCAGAGGCAGGAATGATGGTAATGCCAAACAACCACAGATACTCCGCATGGGTGGCTGAGATAATGACACTTTTGCTTTCTTAGGGTTCACTGTACACAAACTTTGTGTAACGTAGAAAATAAATATTTTGTAAAATTACCTTCAGGCTATGTGTATAAAAGGTGTATATAATACATAAATGAGTTTGGTGTTTTCAACTTGGGTCCCATCCCCAAGATAACTTATTATGTATATGCAAATATTCCAAAATATGAAAAATTCTGAATCACTTCTGATCCCAAGCATTTCAGATAAGGCATACTTAACCTGTAACTCAAGATGTATTTTACCCGTTTACCTGATCTAGATGCTATATTTTTTTTAGGTATATATTAGCTTTATATGTACAGGTGTCAGTGACTATAAGACCTGGCTTTAAATTTAACCTTTTCCTTAAGATTGGATGGGCCACATATATTCTGTTGTATGTGTATATAAGGTAACACAAGTCCTTTTGTCTCCCCCAGTTCCTTTTGCATATGAGAAAACACAAGCCATTTTGTGCCTCTTGCATCTTAAGCCATAGTCTATTTTACTGTGTGGTTTCCCATCTGGTTACTTTTGGGAGTACCAGATGGTCTCATAAAAACAGTGGGTTTTCTTGAAACTTTTTGATTGATATTGAACTTGTTTATCATCTTTTAGCTGTGCGGTCAGAGAAGAAATGCCTTAGGAAGCCAAGCAAGTGGCTTTTGGAATATACAGAAGAATATGATCAGACATTTACCCTAAGAAAAAACAAGAGAAGGTACAGGAGCAGGTGCACAAGGTGTGTTGCAAAATTTCGGCAAACTTTCACTGGTCCTTAGGAAACTGCAATTTTATCTTCAGTGTCGTACTTTAGCTTCATGAAACAATAATTTCCTTAACTGGGATCTTGTTTTTTATTCTCAGCTTGTATTACAGTACTTAGGATTTAGTGGTTATTCAGGAAATATATAAATGAGTCTACATATTATATTTCTTTATGTATATATTTTTCCCTCTTTGCCTTCAAAGAGTATTTAATGACTTAGGAATATTGTTATGATTTCATCTTAAGTAAAAATATAGGATATAAAGTGAAATATGTATAGTCTGATCCTAATTTCAAAAATAAATACATCTTATTTGTCTTATTTTTTAATTTAGTTTTTTTAAAATGAAGTATTTTAAAGTAGAGACATTTTGACATTCTACCCCTGCATAGGTTAATATGTAGTTAAAAAATGGAAGTTTCCTTTATAATCAATTTAACAGGTTTACATCTTATATAAGACCTGTTTATCTGACATCAACTGTCTTTCAAATTTCACCAGTTGTCCCCTAACCTTTACCTTTGGATTATTCATACCAGGACTCAATCTAGGACTCCTCACTGTAACTGGTTGTTATGGTTCTCAAATCACTTTGCATTCAGAACAATCCCTTTTTTCAGGATCAGGATCATGTCTATAAGAGAGTGACATGTAAAGTTATC
This sequence comes from Hylobates moloch, assembly GCF_009828535.3. NCBI lineage: Eukaryota > Metazoa > Chordata > Mammalia > Primates > Hylobatidae > Hylobates > Hylobates moloch. The sequence goes on along the minus strand of NW_026653272.1, from coordinate 11,915 downwards.
TACTTCTCTATATTTGTATAATTGCTTCCTCATAGGTGTCACTTAGATTGTTTTCTCTATCTCCTGTTCTCTGTGAAGTGGAAGATAGAACCTATCAGTTTGATAGATTGAAGTTGAATGTTTTTAGCTAGACTATATCAGAGATGATAATGTGTAATATATTGCATATTGAGAGTTAAAAAAAGGAATATTTTATTCCCATCAGCCATTCCCTGACGGTTTGTTTTTTTCTTTTTTAAAATTGAGACAGGGTCTTGCCCAAGCTGGAGTGCAGAGATGCATGAACACAGTTCACTGCGGCCTTGACCTCCTGGGTTTAAGCAATCCTTCTGTCTCAGCCTCCTGAGTAGTTGGGACCACAGGTGCACACTACCACACCTGGCTAACTTTTAACAACAAGTTTTTTGTAGAGGCTATGTCCCATTATGCTGCCCTGGCTGGTCTTGAATTCCTGGGCTCCAGTGATCTTTCTGCCTCAGCCTCCCAGAGTGTTGGGATTACAGGTGTGAGCCACCACACCCAGCTTCCCTGATGGTTTTTTGAAAACCCCAGTTGAAGATCTTTACCTATATGAATAGTTTTATTAGAGGTTACAAAATGAAGACTTTCAGATTTTATCATTTTCTCTATTTTTATTAACTGATAGTCTTTTTCATTAACTGGACTCTTATTGTCCTGAAATACTTGAAAGGCAGAATAAGTGTTTCTTTCTTTCCCATTAATTACCAACTGTAACATTAAGGAGTTCATTAGTAGTTGTTTTAATTGGAGACGTTAGAGCAGTCTTTCTCCCCTGCCTTTGAATTATTGTTGTGGACTTATCAATATTATAGCTTCAGTGTATCTCAGTCAACTTCATTTTTTTTTTATTTAATGTTGGATATATATATATAAAACATTTTATTATTTTATTTTTTATTTTTTTTTTTTGGAGTGAGAGTCTTGCTCTGTCACCCAGGCTGGAGTGCGGTGGCATGATCTCGGCTCACTGCAAGCTCCGTCTTCCGGGTTCACACCATCCTTCTGCATCAGCCTCCCGAGTAGTTGGGACTACAGGTGCCCACCAGCATGCCTGGCTAATCTTTTGCATTTTTAGTAGAGATGGGGTTTCACCGTGTTAGCCAGGATGGTCTCGATCTCCTGACCTCGTGATCCACCCGCCTCGGCCTCCCAAAGTGCTCGGATTATAGGCGTGAGCCACAGCGCCAGGCCTATTTTATCCATTTTTAAGTGTACACTTCAGTGGCATGAAGCACAGTTACATTGTTGTGCAGCCATCTCCACCATCCATCTCAATAATTTTTTTCATTTTTCCGAACTAAAAGTCAATACCCATTAACCAATAACTCCCTTTTCTGCTCAGCCCCTGGCAATTGCCTTCTATTTTCTGTCTTAAGAAATTTCTTATTCTAGATACCTCATATACTTGAAATCATATGATATTTGTTCTTTGTGTTTAAGTAGTTTTCCTTAGCATACATAATGTCTTCAAGGTTCATCCACTTTTTGTAGCCTTTGTCAGAATTTCATTCCTTTTAAGGTGAATTATTCTTTCTGACACTTAAATTACAACAATTTTGGCCTGTGGACTCTATTTTTATTTTTTGTTCTTAGGTACGTTCCCGCTGTGAAGAGGAAAGCCTTCTAGCCTGAGGTCGATCCAGTGCTCAGAACAAGCAGGTGGACGAGAATTCTTTGATTTCAACCAAGGAAGAGCCTCCAATTCTTGAAAGGGAGGCTCCGTAGACCAGGCGCGGTGGCTCACGCCTGTAATCCCAGCACTTTGGGAGGCCAAGGCGGGCGGATTGTGAGGTCAGGAGATTGAGACCATCCTGGCTAACACGGTGAAACCCCATCTCTACTAAAAATATAAAAAATTAGCCGGGTGTGGTGGCGGGTGCCTGTAGTCCCAGCTACTAGGGAGGCTGAGGCAGGAGAATGACGTGAACCCAGGAGACAGAGCTTGCAATTAGCCGAGATCCTGGGACTGCACTCCAGCCTGGGCAACAAAGTGAGACTCTGTCTCAAAAAAAAAAAAAAAGAAAGGAGGTTCCATGGCTCAGTCAGAACTTAGAGGTGGACATGCTGAGTTGCTGCAGCTGACCTTGTCTGTACCTGTGGCTCTGGAAGTCTCTCCACGGCCTGCCCTTGAGTCTGAGGAATTGCTAGTTAAAATGACAGGTAAGGTGGGGTTGGGGTCTCAGTATTTGAGCAGATATGATTAGAGGAAGCAGGAGATTTTAGTATGTTTTGATGTAAAGCCAACATTGTATCTGTATACAATTAACTACCCCCTTTGTCCTGGGAAATACTTACCATGATGGCTAATTATAGTTACTAACTACGAACTGTGGCACACTATCAAGAAGATGTATTTTTGATAACTATGCTCCTTGCTCCAGTGTTGCTCTTCATGATTGTTGATCAGCCACTGTGTAAGTTAACAACCAGGATAACGGCTTCAAGAGAGGCACTGCACATTAGTGGAATAAGCACTGTGCTTCAAGTGCTGGCTCCACCAGTCCTGTGTTACTTGGGAAGTTGTTTAATCTCTGAACTTGTTTCCTCATCTATAAAATGGAGATCATAATGTATTAATGTATAATGTTATATACCTGACAACATAGTAATTACCAGTTCATTAGAAGTTAATTACCAGTTACTTCTCACTTGATCATTCTTTATATATCACCTGGGGAGAGTTGGATCTAAACATATTGTCTCTAATTCACCTTGTAACTATTGAGTATTGTAGTCAGTCAAAGAATGGGAAGAATCCTCTTTTCTGTACCCCTTTAAATTTTGAATGTAACTTTTTTACATTATCAACAGGAGCTTTTGATGTTATTCCTTAAAGAAATGATTCCAATTGTGCTTAAACTAGTTGGGTATAGTAAAAAAGATTTTTGAAAGAATAGTTAAAGATAGTTACTATTTCAGTACCTATTATGTGCCAAACTCAATTTATTAAGTCAGCTCTTTTATATAATTCTTGAGTGATCCTATGAATTATCTTTTATCTATTGAATTTTATTTACTTAGGGGCAGAGCAGAAAGTGTAATTTTGGTCCATTTATGACCATTATCCAATCTCTATTTCACTCCTCTTCTCCTTATTTTGTCCTCACCAACAATCAGTTGTCATAAAGATAGTTCTGTCCTTTTGATTTCTCCCTCAGTTTTTTTGTGATTTAAAGTCAACACGCACACATCCCTCACATTAGTTTGTGCTTGCATTGAGAACTATTTACTTCTTTTGTTTACTAATATTTTATAATCAAATTACCATCCTGCCTCTTGCCATGAGATGATGGAGAAAACATCAAAAACATTGAGATTCATTTTGTGTGGTATACAGATTTTTTAAAAATTAATTTGTGCCCAGTTTCTAAATCATTTAATGTAAAGATACATGCATTTCAGGAGTTTATGAAAGTAAACATCAAAGAAAACCAACTAAGAAACTTCTTGAATCCAATGATGTAGACCCTGGATTTATTATGCCCAAGAAGGGGGACCTTGGCCTTTCTAAAAAGGTATGTTATTTTTGTAAGTTCTAAAAGAAACTCAGGAAATGAGGAATTTTAAAAATGACATTTTGAGTAGTAGTTATAACATTGATGTACATACATATAGAAATTAGTGTGTGTGTCAGCAGGCCTACATGATCTGAGATTTCCTACATGAAAGGCTGTTTTGCAGTTGTGTGACCATGTATGTGTATAAACTGGTTTCAGGTTTCCTTTCCAAGTGAAAAAAATGTTTAAATGCTTTGAAGATTAAGTTTGTGTTTCTTATAATTTCTTTTCTGGGTTCAAATCCTCTTACCTGTTTTCTACTAAATCACTATCTCAAACATCACTAGTCTACTCTATCCTATTGCCGTGTCATCGTAGCCCTTTTGTTTTGTTTTTTTGAGACAGGGTCTGATTCTGTCACCCAGGCTGGAGTGCAGTGGCATAATTTTGGCTCACTGTAATCTCTGCCTCTCAGGCTCCCCAGATAATTTTTTGTATTTTTTTGGTAGAGACGGGGTATCAGTTTTTTTATGTGATTAATACTTGTTGGTTTTATTCAAGAAATCTAGTGTGATGGCTCAAGCCTGTAATCCTAGGACTTAGGGAACCTGAGGCGGTAGGATTCCTTAAGCTCAGGAGTTTGAGACCAGCCTGGGCAATAAAGGAGACCTTGTCTCTACAAAACAAAAAACAATGCCAAAAAGCTCCAGAAAACGGCTGTGGTGTGGCGTGTCTGGTCCCAGCTACTCAGAAGGCTGAAGTGGTAGGATGTCTTGAGCCCCGGAGGTCAAGTCTGCAGTGAGCTATGATTGTGCTATTGCACTCCACCCTGGGTGACAGAGCAAGACCCTGTCTCAATCAATCAATCAATCAATGAAATCTTTGTCTACCCCATGGACACAAAGATGTTCTTCCTGTTGTTTTCTTTTAGGAACTTTTTGGTTCTGGTTTCACATGTAGATCTTTGTTCCATCTTGAATTTTTGAGACGGAGTTTTGTTCTTCCCCATATTGATGTCCAGTTGTTTTTACCACCATTTACCAAAAAATCCTTGATATTGGCTGGGCGCGGTGACTCACACCTGCAATCCCAGCAGTTTGGGAGGCCGAGGCGGGCAGATCACTTGAGGTCAGGAGTTGGAGACCAGCCTGGCCAACATGGTGAAACTCCATCTCTACTAATAATACAAAAAAAAAAAAAAAATAGCTGGGCGTTGTGGTGCCTGCCTGTAATCCCAGCTACTTGGGAGGCTGAGACAGGAGAATTGCTGGAACCTGGGAGGCAGAGGTTGTAGTGAGCTGAGGTCATGCCACCGCACTCCAGCCTAGGTGACAGAGCGAGACTCTCTCTCTCTCAAAAAAAAAAAAAATTCTCTGATGTTTATCCTCACTGTCTCTCAGATTCCTAATCTCTGTTAAGTATTAATTATACTTAGTAACTCTTTGTCACTGTTGACGTTTTACTTTTGGGGAGAGGGGATTGCCATTAAATTTGGGATCAGAGCAAGAGAAAATCAGAATTATTGGTTATGGCTAGCACCAAACTCTGGAGAAAAGTGCCCTCTTGTCTGTTTGGGAGTCTGTCCTGCCATCTGACCTGGCCTACTTCATTGTTGAAGTCCTGGTTACTCTGAGGTATATTTTGTCATAAGGCTAAAGCCATGATTCAGTTCCATTTTAGTTTACCAGGCACAACACCACCCTGTCTGCAGGTGGATTAATCAGTAACAGAATGAGAGATGATCTGTTCTGGTAGTGGTTTAAGGGTACTCCAGCTGAATGTATATCCACAATAGACTATATATACACAGTAAATTATTGGCATCTTAGTCACATCCTCTAAGAAGTTCTTTGGTCTTTTTCATTCTAAACAGTTTGATTTTTGTTCATATGGTATGATTCTTGTGTGTGTGCGTGGGTGTGTGTCTGTGCTGTTAATTTTTATTTTAATTTATAAAATTGATCAGAACAGAAATGAGAATATTTCCTGCATTATTCTCTGACTGTAGTTTGGGAAGCATTGTGATTATTTTGTTCCACAGCTTTTGGGTAACTGTTGAGCAATGAACTAATTTTTTTTTTTTTTTTGAGACAGAATCTCGCTCTTTTGCCCAAGCTGGAGTGCAGTGGTGCTATCTTGGCTCACTGCAAGCTCCGCCTCCCAGGTTCACGCCATTTTCCTGCCTCAGCCTCCCGAGTAGCTGGGTCTACAGGCGCCCGCCACGGCGCCCGGCTAATTTTTTGTATTTTTTTAGTAGAGACGGGGTTTCACTGTGTTAGTCAGCATGGTCTCGGTCTCCTGACCTCGTGATCCGCCCGCCTCGGCCTCCCAAAGTGCTGGGATTACAGGCGTGAGCCACCGCGCCTGGCCACTAATTTGTTATCTAAATAAAATGATTGATATTAAAAAAAATATGGAAATGTATTTTGTAGATTTGTCTAGGAGTCTCGTTTTGTTGAATTGGATACCTAACATTTGCCCATTCATTTTACTTCACGTGGTTAGACTTCTGATATATAATGAACATGAGCAGAATTGTAGTCTTATGATTTATTAACATGATAAAATGAGCATTCAGAAATTCACAGCTGTATTTTATCTCGTTTTAGTCCCAAACATTAGGAACTCTACAGCAAGAATGGCCTTTATTTTTTATTTATTTGAAATGGAGTTTTGCTCTTGTTGCCCAGGCTGGAGTGCAATGGCACCATCTTGGCTCACCACAATGTCCGCCTCCCAGGTTCAAGCGATTCTCCTACCCCAGCCCCCTGAGTAGCTGGGATTACAGGGATGTGCCACCATGCCCGGCTAATTTTTTGTATTTTTAGTAGAGATGGAGTTTCTCCATGGTAGTCAGGCTGGTCTCGAACTCCTGACCTCAGGTGATCCACCCGCCTCGCCCTCCCAAAATGCTGGGATTACAGTTGTGAGCCACCATGCCTGGACAGAATGGCCTTTATTGTACTGACTTTTTGTGACCACTAAATGTTGTTTTACAGTTATGATGAAGAATATTATCATTCTTGTAGGAAAAGACATTTGCTTGGGATGGAACTAATTCATACAAGTATTAGTAGTGGGTGAATAAAATGTTTGGCCGTTGATTAGACTCCTGATGTTGAGTATTTGTTTTGAGTTTTAATGTTGCTTTAATTTGGATTAATCTGAAGTCATTTTAAGTTGGAATGCCATTCAGTATTTCAGAACTGTTTGATGTACAGTTCACCAAGTAAATAGGTCTGTGTCAAATCTAATAGCTGTGAATACAATTGTAGGAAGATGGATGCTGTTTCTTTTTTTTTTTTGAGACTTGCTCTGTCTCCCAGGCTGGAGCACAGTGGTGTGATCTTGGCTCAACGCAACCTCTGCCTCCCAGGTTCAGACAATTCTGCCTCAGCCTCCTGAGTAGCTGGGGTTACAGGCGTGCACCACCGCACCTAGCTAATTTTTGTATTTTTAGTAGAAACGGGGTTTCACCATGTTGGCCATGGTTGGCCAAGCTGGATTCAAACTCCTGACCTCAGATGATCTGGCCCCCTTGGCCTCCCAAGTGCTGAGATGACAGGCATGAGCCACTGCTCCTGGCCGGGAAGATGGATTTTAAGTACAGGGTGGAGTGCAATAACATTGAGCCTGTGGGTCTCTGGGTACATACCCCTTTTCTTTCTCCACTTCAGTCACAGAAAGCATTGTGTATTCACAGAAAGCATTGTGTATCTAGTCTGTATAGTCTATGTGTTGGAAATCTCTGGCCAGTCTTTATTGTGGTGTTCACAGGTCTGTTGGAGTTTTGTTTTTTGTTGTTGTTGTTGTTTTGTTTTGTTTTTGTTTTTGTTTTTTTGAGATGGAGTCTCTCTCGTTGCCCAGGCTGGAGTGCAATTGTGTGATCTTGGCTCACTGCAACCTCCTCCTCCTGGGTTCAGCAATTCTCCTGCCTCAGTCTCCCGAGTAGCTGGGATTACAGGCATGTGCCACCATGCCTGGTTAATTTTGTATTTTTAGTAGTGACGGGGTTTCTCCATGTTGGTCTGGCTGGTCTTGAACTCCCAAACTCAGGTGATCCACCCGCCTCAGCCTCCCAAAGTGCTAGGATTACAGATGTGAGCCACTGTGCCCGGTCTGTTGGAGCATTTTAAAATCTGATTCCTTTTCCCCCTGAAGTTTCTGTTCAACCCTTTACTGTGGTCATGTTGATTTTTTTAATTGCTGAAACAAGTCAAAAGTGTATATCCATGGCAGCTGACAATTCAGACTTTGGCATATAAGGTAAAGGGTTTATTTTTTTCATTCCTCTGTAAATGGTGTTGTTTTCACTTATTTGTAGTGCTTATGAAGCTGGTCACCTGGAGAATGGAATAACTGAATCTTGTGCCACATCTTATTCAAAAGATTTTGGTGGAGATGAGTATTTTTGAGATTTAAAAAATGTAATACAGTAGTAAGTTTGAAACGCTTTGTCCGTTAACCACAAAAATTGTTTCATGTGTAAGCCACACCAGTGAGGTACAAGTTTTAAAACTGGTTTGCCCAAAATCTGCTTCCTGAAACAGATAAAATATTCATAAGTTGAACATCTACTCTACCAGGACTTTTAGTAAGAATGCTACCTGTAATCTCTCTAAAGCATTACAGAGAGTTAGGTTATTATCTATAGTATTCCTGTTTTATAGAAGAAATGTGAAGATGAACAAGGTAGCAAGGTCAGGGAACTAAATCCACACCTGACCAATTTCATGGTCATACTCCTGTCTTCTTATCCACCCTAAGTTTTCTCCATGCCACTTCTTTCTTCCACTCTTCATTTGTCTGCCAATGCCATTTATTGATTAGTGTCATTTTTGAAATATTATTCCAAATTTGAGCACACTGCAGCAGACGTGGTCTGTTAGCAAAGAGTATCATGGGAAGATTATATTTCATGTGACCTATGATTATTCTAACAAGTAAATCTAGCAATATGTTAGCTTATTTAGCCATGTGGCAATTGTAATCCCATAGGCTGGTCAATTTGCTTGTAAGATTTAAAGATAGGCTGCTTTCAAAATAATATCAGGCCGATCATGGTGGCCCACAACTGCAATGCCAGTGCATTGGGAGGCTGAGATAAGAGGATCACTTGAGGCCAGGTGTTCCATCCAGACCAGGCTTGGTACTTAGTGAGACCTTGTCTCTATCTACAATTTAAAAAACATTAGCTAGGCATGGTGGTATATGTCTGTAGTCACAGCTATTTGTTAAGCTGATGTGGGAGGATCCCTTGAGCCTGAGAGGTTGAGGCTACAGTGAGCTGTTGCTCACACCAGGCACTGTAGCCTGGGCAACAGTGAGAGACCATGTCTCTTAAAATAATAGTAGTACTAATAATAATAACATCAGCTCTTTTGCTGTATTTTTATATTTCATTTTTAAAATAAAACCTAAAACATGAACCTTATCCATTATAAATTTTGCATAAGTGTTCCAGCTTATGAGAATTTCGAACCTTTCTGTTGTGCTCATATTAACTCGTCTTATAGTGTTAGGCTGTGAGCAGTTTTGATGGCAGAGCTTCTCCAACTCAATGAGGCAGTCCAAAAAAGAGCTCACTGAGGCAGTCTTCAAAACTCCAGCTTTCATATTGTTAACTAGCATAAATATCCTAGAATGTTTTATGAAATACCTCTTAGATTCCTCTTTGTGTTTCTATAACACAGTTGAAATGTGTTTAATGGAAAGTGCGGGAAGGACTAGAAGAATTTCTTTTTTTTTTTGGTTTGAGACAGAGTCTGGCTCTGTTGACCAGGCTGGAGTACAGTGGCGCGATCTCAGCTCACTGCAGCCTCCGCCTCCTGGGTTCGAGCGATTCTCCTGCCTCAGCCTCCCGAGTGCCTGGGATTGCAGACGTGAGTCATAATGCACGGCTAATTTGTGTGTGTGTGTGTGTGTGTGTGTGTGTAGAGACGGGGTTTCTCCATGTTGGCCGGCAGGCCTGGAACTCCCGACCTTGGGTGATCCGCCCGACCAGGCCTCCCTCACCCCTAAGATTGCAGGCATGAGCCGCCGTGCCAGGCCCAATTGATTAATCAGAAAGGAATAAATCGGCCTGGCGTGGTGGCTCACACTTGTAGTTCCCAGGACCTTTGACGGCCGAACGCGGTGGATCACTGGAGCCTAGGAGTTCCAGACTGGCCTGGGCAACATGGTGAAAGCGGTCTCTCTTTCTCTTTTTTTTTTCTTAGGGCGGAATTTCACTATTGTTGCCCAGGCTGGAATGCAGTGGTGCGGTCTCGGCCTGCCGTGGCCTCCACCTCCCGGGTTTGGGTGGTTCTCCTTCCTCAGCCTCCCAAGTGGCTGGGATTGCAGGTGTGAGCCGTAATGCCCTGCCAATTTGTGTGTGTGTGTGTGTGTGTAGAGAGGGGATTTCTCCATGTTAGTCTGGCTAGCCTTGGGCTCCCGACCTTGAGTGATCTGCCTGCCTAGGCCTCCCAGGGTGCTGGGATTGCAGGCGTCAGCCACAGCACCCGGCCCAATTTGGTAATCAGAATGGAATGCATTGGCCTGGCGTGGTGGCTCACGCTTGTAGTCTCAGGACCTTGGATGGCCGAGTGTGGGCGATCCCTTGAGCCTAGGAGTTCCAGACTGGCCTGGGCAACATGGTGAAACCAGTCTCTCTCTCTCTCTCTAGACGGGGTTTCTCCATGTTGGTCCAGCAGGCCTGGAACTCCCGACCTTGGGTGATCCGCCCGACCAGGCCTCCCTCACCCCTTAGATTGCAGGCATGAGCCACCGTGCCAGGCCCAATTGATTAATCAGAAAGGAATAAATCGGCCTGGCGTGGTGGCTCACACTTGTAGTCCCAGGACCTTTGACGGCCGAACGCGGTGGTTCACTGGAGCCTAGGAGTTCCAGACTGGCCTGGGCAACATGGTGAAAGCGGTCTCTCTATCTCTTTTTTTTTTTTCTTAGGGCGGAATTTCACTATTGTTGCCCAGGCTGGAATGCAGTGGTGCGGTCTCGGCCTGCCGTGGCCTCCACCTCCCGGGTTTGTGTGGTTCTCCTTCCTCAGCCTCCCAAGTGGCTGGGATTGCAGGTGTGAGCCGTAATGCCCTGCCAATTTGTGTGTGTGTGTGTGTGTGTGTGTGTGTGTAGAGAGGGGATTTCTCCATGTTAGTTTGGCTAGCCTTGAGCTCCCGACCTTGGGTGATCTGCCTGCCTAGGCCTCCTGGGGTGCTGGGATTGCAGGCGTGAGCCACAGCACCCGGCCCAATTTGGTAATCAGAATGCAATACATTGGCCTGTTGTGGTGGCTCATGCTTGTAGTCTCAGGACCTTGGACGGCCGAGTGCGGGCGATCCCTTGAGCCTAGGAGTTCCAGACTGGCCTGGGCAACGTGGTGAAACTGGTCTCTCTCTCTCTCTTTTTTTTTTTAGGACCGAATTTTGATCTTGTTGCGCAGGGTGCAATGGAGTGGGCAAGTCTCGGCCCGCCGTGACCTCTGCCTCCCTAGTTTGATTGTTTTTCCTGCCTAAGCCTACTGAGTGGCTGGGATTGCAGATGTGAGCCATAATGGCTGGCTAATTTTTTTTTTTTTGCGGGGGTAGAGACAGGGTTTCTCCGTGTTGGTCCAGCTGGCCTGGAGCTCCCGACCTCCGGTGATCTGCCCGCCTAGGCCTCCGGGGTGCTGGGTGTGCAGGCATGAGCCACTGCTCCCGGCCCACTTTATTAATCAGAAAGTAATAGATCAGCCTGGCGTGGTGGCTCATGCTTGTGATCCCAAGACTTTGGACAGCCAAGCGCGGTGGATCACTGCACAGGCCAGGTAAAGCCACGTGTTCAGGTTTCATGATGCTAGTCATGTAGAAACCATATTTGCATAATAAAAGATGTGGGTGTGAGGGCCAGTTTCTTCATGGTCTATGTAAATGGCACACCTGGTGAAACCAATATCCTGGGCTTTATGTAAATCAGTCACCTCCTCCTCAAGCCTGTCTACAAAATCAATCATATCCTGCCCCAAACCCAGAAACCCTTGTGGGCAATCCACTTTCTCTGTATGAGAAAGCTCTCTCTCTCTCTCGCTCTCTCTCTTTCTCTCCTTTTTTGTCTGTTAAAGTTTCCACTCCTTAACCCGCTCATGTGTGTGAGTCCGTGTCGTTAATCCTCTGGGCGCCAGACAATGAACCCTGAGTATTTACCCCAGATACCGAAGCTGCTTCAGGATGGGCACCTGCTCCAGAGCTAAGAGCTGAAAAACTACCTGTTGGGTATTATGTTCACTGTTTGGGTCACAGGGTAAATAGAAGCCGAAACCTCAGCATCATGCAATATACCCTGGTCACAAACCTGCACATGTATACCCTGAAACAAACAAACAAATTGTGGCTGATCATTTTCTGATAATAAAATTCATATTCTTAC
>NW_026653271.1:0-14576 GCF_009828535.3 Hylobates moloch | reverse complement strand
CATTTCCCTGATGGCCAGTGATGATGAGCATTTCTTCATGTGTTTTTCGGCTGCATAAATGTCTTCTTTTGAGAAGTGTCTGTTCATGTCCTCTGCCCACTTTTTGATGGGGTTGTTTGTTTTTTTCTTGTAAATTTGTTTGAGTTCATTGTAGATTCTGGATATTAGCCCTTTGTCAGATGAGTAGGTTGCAAAAATTTTCTCCCATTCTGTAGGTTGCCTGTTCACTCTGATGGTAGTTTCTTTTGCTGTGCAGAAGCTCTTTAGTTTAATTAGATCCCATTTGTCAATTTTGGCTTTTGTTGCCATTGCTTTTGGTGTTTTAGACATGAAGTCCTTGCCCACGCCTATGTCCTGAATGGTATTGCCTAGGTTTTCTTGTAGGATTTTAATGGTTTTAGGTCTAACATATAAGTCTTTAATCCATCTTGAATTAATTTTTGTATAAGGTGTAAGGAAGGGATCCAGTTGCAGCTTTCTACATATGGCTAGCCAGTTTTCCCAGCACCATTTATTAAATAGGGAATCCTTTCCCCATTTCTTGTTTTTGTCAGGTTTGTCAAAGATCAGATAGTTGTAGCTATGCGGCATCATTTCTGAGGGCTCTGTTCTGTTCCATTGATCTATGTCTCTGTTGTGGTACCAGTACCATGCTGTTTTGGTTACTGTAGCCTTGTAGTATAGTTTAAAGTCAGGTAGCGTGATGCCTCCAGCTTTGTTCTTTTGGCTTAGGATTGACTTGGCGATGCGGGCTCTTTTTTGGTTCCATATGAACTTTAAAGTAGTTTTTTCCAATTCTGTGAAGAAAGTCATTGGTAGCTTGATGGGGATGGCATTGAATCTATAAATTACCTTGGGCAGTATGGCCATTTTCACAATATTGATTCTTCCAACCCATGAGCATGGAATGTTCTTCCATTTGTTTGTATCCTCTTTTATTTCATTGAGCAGTGGTTTGTAGTTCTCCTTGAAGAGGTCCTTCACATCCCTTGTAAGTTGGATTCCTAGGTATTTTATTCTCTTTGAAGCAATTGTGAATGGGAGTTCACTCATGATTTGGCTCTCTGTTTGTCTGTTATTGGTGTACAAGAATGCTTGTGATTTTTGTACATTAATTTTGTATCCTGAGACTTTGCTGAAGTTGCTAATCAGCTTAAGGAGATTTTGGGCTGAGACAATGGGGTTTTCTAGATATACAATCATGTCATCTGCAAACAGGGACAATTTGACTTCCTCTTTTCCTAATTGAATACCCTTTATTTCCTTCTCCTGCCTGATTGCTCTGGCCAGAACTTCCAGCACTATGTTCAATAGGAGCGGTGAGAGGGCAACCCTGTCTTGTGCCAGTTTTCAGAGGGAATGCTTCCAGTTTTTGCCCATTCAGTATGATATTGGCTGTGGGTTTGTCATAGATAGCTCTTATTATTTTGAGATATGTCCCATCAATACCTAATTTATTGAGAGTTTTTAGCATGAAGGGTTGTTGAATTTTGTCAAAGGCCTTTTCTGCATCTATTGAGATAATCATGTGGTTTTTGTCTTTGGTTCTGTTTATATGCTGGATTACATTTATTGATTTGCGTATGTTGAACCAGCCTTGCATCCCAGGGATGAAGCCCACTTGATCATGGTGGATAAGCTTTTTGATGTGCTGCTGGATTCGGTTTGCCAGTATTTTATTGAGGATTTTTGCATCAATGTTCATCAAGGATATTGGTCTGAAATTCTCTTTTTTGGTTATGTCTCAGCCAGGTTTTGGTATCAGGACGATGCTGGCTTCATAAAATGTGTTAGGGAGGATTCCCTCTTTTTCTATCGATTGGAATAGTTTCAGAAGGAATGGTACCAGTTCCTCCTTGTACCTCTGGTAGAATTCAGCTGTGAATCCATCAGGTCCTGGACTCTTTTTGGTTGGTAAGCTATTGATTATTGCCACAATTTCAGAACCTGTTATTGGTCTATTCAGAGATTCAACTTCTTCCTGGTTTAGTCTTGGGAGGGTGTATCTGTTGAGGAATTTATCCATTTCTTCTAGATTTTCTAGTTTATTTGCATAGAGGTGTTTGTAGTATTCTCTGATGGTAGATTGTATTTCTGTGGGATCGGTGGTGATATCCCCTTTTTCGTTTTTTATTGCATCTATATGATTCTTCTCTCTTTTCTTCTTTATTAGTCTTGCTAGCGGTCCATCAATTTTGTTGATCTTTTCAAAAAACCAGCTCCTGGATTCATTAATTTTTTGAAGTGTTTTTTGTGTCTCTATTTCCTTCAGTTCTGCTCTGATTTTAGTTATTTCCAGCCTTCTGCTAGCTTTTGAATGTGTTTGCTCTTGCTTTTCTAGTTCTTTTAATTGTGATGTTAGGGTGTCAATTTTGGATCTTTCCTGCTTTCTCTTGTGGGCATTTAGTGCTATAAATTTCCCTCTACACACTGCTTTGAATGTGTCCCAGAGATTCTGGTATGTTGTGTCTTTGTTCTCGTTGGTTTCAAAGAACATCTTTATTTCTGCCTTCATTTCATTATGTACCCAATAGTCATTCAGGAGCAGGTTGTTCAGTTTCCATGTAGTTGAGCGGTTTTGAGTGAGTTTCTTAATCCTGAGTTCTAGTTTGATTGCACTGTGGTCTGAGAGACAGTTTGTTATAATTTCTGTTCTTTTACATTTGCTGAGGAGAGCTTTACTTCCAACTATGTGGTCAATTTTGGAATAGGTGTGGTGTGGTGCTGAAAAAAATGTATATTCTGTTGACTTGGGGTGGAGAGTTCTGTAGATGTCTATTAGGTCCACTTTATGTAGAGCTGAGTTCAATTCCTGGATATCCTTGTTAACTTTCTGTCTCGTTGATCTGTCTAATGCTGACAGTGGGGTGTTAAAATCTCCCATTATTATTGTGTGGGAGTTTAAGTCCCTTTGTAGGTCACTGAGGACTTGCTTTATGAATCTGGGTGCTCCTGTGTTGGGTGCATATATATTTAGGATAGTTAGCTCTTCTTGTTGAATTGATCCCTTTACCATTATGTAATGGCCTTCTTTGTCTCTTTTGATCTTTGCTGGTTTAAAGTCTATTTTATCAGAGACTAGGATTGCAACCCCTGCCTTTTTTTGTTTTCCATTTGCTTGATAGATCTTCCTCCATCCCTTTATTTTGAGTCTATGTGTGTCTCTGCACGTGAGATGGGTTTCCTGAATACAGCACACTGATAGGTCCTGACTCCTTATCCAGTTTTCCAGTCTGTGTCTTTTGATTGGAGCATTTAGCCCATTTACATTTAACATTAATATTGTTATGTGTGAATCTGATCCTGTCATTATGATGTTAGTTGGTTATTTTGCTCGTTAGTTGCTATAGTTTCTTCCTAGCCTCGATGGTCTTTACAATTTGGCATGTTTTTGCAGTGGCTGGTACCGGTTGTTCCTTTCCATGTTTAGTGCTTCCTTCAGGAGCTCTTTTAGGGCAGGCCTGGTGGTGACAAAATCACTCAGCGTTTGCTTGTCTGTAAAGTATTTTATTTCTCCTTCACTTATGAAGCTTAGTTTGGCGGGATAGGAAATTCTGGGTTGCAAATTCTTTTCTTTAAGAATGTTGAATATCGGCCCCCACTCTCTTCTGGCTTGTAGAGTTTCTGCTGAGAGATCAGCTGTTAGTCTGATGGGCTTCCCTTTGTGGGTAACCCGACCTTTCTCTCTGGCTGCCCTTAACATTTTTTCCTTCATTTCAACTTTGGTGAATCTGACAATTATGTGTCTTGGAGTTGCCCTTCTCGAGGAGTATCTTTGTGGCGTTCTCTGTATTTCTTGAATCTGAATGCTGGCCTGCCTTGCTAGATTGGGGAAGTTCTCCTGGATAATATCTTGCAGAGTGTTTTCCAACTTGGTTCCATTCTCCCCATCATTTTCAGGTACACCAATCAGACGTAGGTTTGGTCTTTTCACATAGTCCCAAATTTCTTGGAGACTTTGTTCATTTCTTTTTATTCTTTTTTCTCTAAACTTCCCTTCTCTCTTCATTTCATTCATTTCATCTTCCATCAGCGATACCCTTTCTTCCAGTTGATCGCATCTGCTACTGAGGCTTCTGCAATCTTCGCGTAGTTCTCGAAATTTGGCTTTCAGCTCCATCAGCTCCTTTAAGCCCTTCTCTCCATTGGTTATTCTAGTTATCCATTCTTCTAATTTTTTTTCAAAGTTTTTAACTTCTTTGCTATTGTTTTGAATTTCCTCTCGTAGCTCAGAGTAGTTTGATCGTCTGAAGCCTTCTTCTCTCAACTCATCAAAGTCATCCTCCATCCAGCTTTGTTCCGTTGCTGGTGAGGAACTGCGTTCCTTTGGAGGAGGAGAGGTGCTCTGTTTTTTAGAGTTTCCAGTTTTTTTGCTCTGTTTTTTCCCCATCTTTGTGGTTTTATCTACTTTTTGTCTTTGATGATGGTGATGCACAGATGGGTTTTTGGTGTGGATGTCCTTTCTGTTTGTTAGTTTTCCTTCTACCAGACAGGACCCTCAGCTGCAGGTCTGTTGGAGTTTACTAGAGGTCCACTCCAGACCCTGTTTGGCTGGGTGTCAGCAGCGGTGGCTGCAGAACAGCGGATTTTCGTGAGACCACAAATTCAGCTGTCTGATAGTTCCTCTGGAAGTTGTGTCTCAGAGGAGTACCCGGTTGAATGAGGTGTCAGTCTGTCCCTACTGGGGGGGTGCCTCCCAGTTAGGCTGCTCAGGGGTGAGGGACCCACTTTAGGAGGCAGTCTGTCCATTCTCAGATCTCCAGCTGCGTGCTGGGAGAACCACTACTCTCTTCAAAGCTGTCAGTCAGACAGGGACATTTAAGTCTGTGGAGGTTCTTGCTGAGTTTTTGTTTGTCTGTGCCCTGCCCCCAGAGGTGGAGCCTACAGAGGCAGGCAGGCCTCCTTGAGCTGTGGTGGGCTCCACCCAGTTCGAGCTTCCTGGCTGCTTTGTTTACCTAAGCAAGCCTGGGCAATGGCAGGCGCCCCTCCCCCAGCCTCGCTGCCGCCTTGCAGCTTGATCTCAGACTGCTGTGCTAGCAATCAGCGAGACTCCGTGGGCGTAGCACCCTCCGAGCCAGGTGCGGGACACAATCTCCTAGTGTGCCGTTTTCCAGGCCCGTTGGAAAAGCGCAGTATTAGGATGGAACTGACCCGATATTCCAGGTGCCGTCTGTTTCCCCTTTCTTTGACTAGGAAAGGGAACTCCCTGACCCCTTGCGCTTCCCGAGTGAGGCAATGCCTCGCCCTGCTTCGGCTCGCGCACAGTGCGCTTCACCAACTGTCCTGCACCCACTGTTAGGCACTCCCTAGTGAGATGAAACCGGTACCTCAAGCAGAAATGCAGAAATCACCCATCTTCTGTGTCGCTGGGGCTGGGAGCTGGAGACCGGAGCTGTTCCTATTCGGCCATCTTGGCTCCACCCCTCTAATTTATTTGTTGATTAACTGGATGCCTACTCTGAGAGTAACTTTGGAAGAGATGCTTACCTTCTCTCATTCATTTATTTAACCAGTGTTTATAGATACCTACTATGTGCCAGGAATCATTCTAGGCTCCTTAGAGCTTATCTTCTAGGAAGGCAGACAGTAACATGTCAATAAATGTTGTAAAACCAGCCAGATAATTTCAGATGACTGTAAGTGCTTTAGAGGAAATCCAGCAGGGTTATTTGATCATGAGCAAGACTGAAGTGGGCATGAGTGACAACATAGAAGGATGGATAGGGTGGGGGAAACAGCAGCTGGCCAGGACCTTGCAGCCTGTGCTAGAATTTGGATGTTATTCTGAGTGAGTGGAAGCTACTGAGGGCTTTGTGTGGGAGGGGAAGGCATTGCATTGTGTGATTTATGTTTTAAAGAATGATTGGCCATCATGTGGAAAAGACTGGATAAGAGGCTACTGTGGTGGTCCAGGCAAGAGATGGTGATGGTGTGCATTAGAGTATTAGCATAATAGTGAGAGGTGAAGCCAGCTGGACTTCCTGGGTCCAGTAGGGACTTAGAGAACTTTTCTGTCTAGCTAAAGGTTTGTAAATGCACCAATCAGCACTCTGTAAAAACACACCAATCAGCCCTCTGTGTCTAGCTAAAGGTTTGTAAACGCACCAATAGTACTCTGTAAAAACGCACCAATCAGTGCTGTGTCTAGCCAGAAGTTTGTAAATGCACCAGTCAGCACTCTGTAAAAACAGACTGATCAGCACTCTGTAAAATGGACCAATCAGCACTCTAAAATGGACCAATCAGAGGCCAGGCGTGGTGGCTCACGCTTGTAATCCCAGCACTTTGGGAGGCCGAGGCCGGTGGATCAGGAGGTCAGGAGATCGAGACCATGGTGAAACCCCGTCTCTACTAAAAATACAACAAATTAGCCAGGTGTGGTGGCGGGCGCCTGTAGTCCCAGCTACTCGGAGAGGCTGAGGCAGGAGAATGACGTGAACCTGGGAGGTTTGTAAATGCACCAATCAGCACTCTGTAAAAACGGGCCAATCAGCGCTCTGTAAAATAGACCAATCAGTGCTCTGTAAAGTGGACCAATCAGCAGAATGTGGGCGGGGCCAAATAAGGGAATAAAAGCTGGCCTCTGAGCCAGCAGCGCCGAGCCGCTGGGGTCCGCTTCTACGCTATGGAAGCCTTGTTCTTTTGCTCTTCACAGTAAATCTTGCTGCTGCTCACTCTTTGGGTCCGCACTACCTTTATGAGCTGTAACACTCACTGCGAAGGTCTGCGGCTTCACTTCTGACGTCAGCGAGACCATGGACCCACCCGGAGGAACAAACAACTCTGGAGGCGCCACCTTTAATAGCTGTTAACACACTGTGAAGGTCTGCGGCTTCACTCCTGAAGTCAAGCGGGACCATGAACCCACTGGAAGGAAGAAACTCTGGACACATCTGAACATCTGAAGGAATAAACTCCGGACACACCATTTTTAAGAACTGTAACACTCACCGCGAGTATCTGCAGCTTCATTCTTGAAGTCAGCAAGATCAGGAACCCACCAGAAGGAACCAATTCCGGACACAATAGCACCTGCTGGTCTCATTGTTGGTGACATTAAAGCATTTAGCACAGGGCCAGGGATCTAGCCATAACTCAGTAAACATTAATTCCCCTCCTTAACCCCATAACGCCTCTGACGGGCCTGGGTCTGTTCCAGCAGTCAGCAAATACGTTTTTGTTTGTTTTGAGATGGAGTCTCGCTCTGTTGCCCAGGCTGGAGTGCAGTGGCACAATCTGGGCTCACTGCAGCCTCCATCTCCTGGGTTCAAGTGATTCTTGTGTCTCAGCCTCCCAAGGAGCTGGGACTACAGGTGTGCGCCACCACACCTGGCTAATTTTTGTATTTTTAGTAGAGATGGGGTTTTACCATGTTGGCCAGGCTGGTCTTGAACTCCTGACCTCAGGTGATCTGCCCTCAGCCTTTCAGAGTGCTGGGATTACAGGCGTGAGGCACCGCGCTCGGCCAGCAAATATGTATTAATATTAAAAATAGATTGTCTTTTAGGCCCCAAACCATAGAGTAGCTTCTAATTCACAGTAAAAGCCCAAGACCTCGTATGGTCTCATTCCCACTACCTTACTGACTTTGTCTCTAGTTTGCCCCCTGTCTGGCTCTATTCCAGGTTTGAGGGCCTCTCTGCTAGTTTTCTCTCCTACCTGCACTGCGTGCTTCCCTCTGCCTGGAAAGGCTTTTCCCCAGATAGCCACATGGTTTATCCCCTCACTTCCTGTAATTCTACTCAAATATTACCTTCTCAGTGAGGCCCCTCCCTGTCTATTGTGTTTGATATTATATTTCTGCCATCCCAGCATTCCTCCTTCCTCTTTTCTGCGTTAGTTTTCTCAGTAGCAATTATCACCTGACATGCTATAAAATTTACTGTGTGTGCGTGTGCGCGCACGCGTACGCATGTGTAAGCTCCATGAGGGCGGGAATTGTCTGTTGTGTTTGCTGTTGTATCCCTAGAGCCCGGAGCAGTTGTAACTTAAAGTAAGCACTCAAATGTTTGTTAAGCAAGGGAGTGCTCACTCAGCACCTTGTATTATCCTGTAAGGGTCACCTTACCCCTGCTTAGAAGGGCTTGGACAACAGTGCTATAAGTGGAAAGTGCCACAGGAGGAAAAAAGGAGAGTGTCCAAAACAGAAGGCAGTGGAGATTTTAGATCAGCTTTTGGAGGCTCAGGCTGGGTCTTTAAAAACAAACAAGAGCTATGACTTGCTCTAAAGAATAGAAAATGTATAGGCTGGGTGCGGTGGCTCACACCTGTAATCCCAGCACTTTGGGAGGCCGAGGTGGGTGGATCACGAGGTCAGGAGATGGAGACCATCCTGGCTAACACAGTGAAACCCCGTCTCTACTAAAAATACAAAAAATTAGCTGGGCATGGTGGCGGGCGCCTGTAGTTCCAGCTACTCGGGAGCCTGAGGCAGGAGAATGGCGTGAACCCGGGAGGCAGAGTTTGCAGTGAACCAAGATTGTGCCACTGCACTCCAGCCTGGGCAACAGAGTGAGACTCCATCTGAAAAAAAAAGAATAGAAAATATACAGAGGGAAATCAGCCAAGCAAAACAACATGTGGGAATAAAAAGCAACACAATATGCCTGTGAATGAAAGACACCATGACACAAGTAGAGCACAGCATGGTGTAGCCTACCAACTTACACAAAACCCACTTGAGTGATGTGCTTGACTTAAGGCTTGATATAAATTGGTACGTGTAACATAAGACTGGAAAAGCAAGTTCAGGCACGCCTAGGTTGCATAAATGAGAGCACAATAGTATGATTTTAACTTCACGGTCAGCAGGGCTGTCACTGTGTGACATTGAATAAGTAACTTAACCTCTCTGAGCCTTGGGTTTCTCATCTGCCACACAAAGATAACCACATAAGCTTCATAGGATTGTTATGAAGATGAATTAAATAATCTTAACTGTTTTGCCACGCTCTACCTGGCACCCCTTACCCCCCACTAGACTATTCTCTACCTAGTTACCAGAGGGATATTTTTTCACTTAAAGAATAATGAAATATATGACCAATGCTTTCTTTTGCCTCCATTTTTTTTTTTTTTTTTTGAGACAAAGTCTTGCTCAGTCTTCCAGGCTGGAGTGCAGTAGTGCAGTCTCAGCTCACTACAACCTCTGCCTCCTGGGTTTAAGCGATTCTCCTATCTCAGCCTCCCAAGTAGCTGGGATTACAGGTGTGTGCCAGCATGCCCGGCTAATTTTTGTATTTTTAGTAGAAACAGGTTTCACCATGTTGGCCAGGCTGGTTTCGAGCTCCTGACCTCAGGTAATCCACCCGCCTCGGCCTCCTAAAGTGCTGGGATTACAGGCCTGAGCCACTGCACCCGGCCTCTTTTGCTGCCTTTTAAAATGTTTTTATTGTGGTAAAATACACATAACTTAAATTCTACCTTTTTAATGTTTTTTAAATATATAGTTAAGTAGCTTTAAATACATTCATCTTGTTATCCAACTATCACCACCACCTATCTCCAGAACTTGTCCATCAGCCAGAGAGATTTTTAGGGTTTTGTTTGTTTGTTTTGAGACAGAATCTCGCTTTGTCACCCAGGCTGGAATGCTGTGGCGGCATGATCACCACTTACAGCAGCCTCAGCCTGAGCCTCCCGGGTAGCTGGAACTACAGGCATGCATCATCACATCATCACACCCAGCTAATTTTTTTATTTCTTTTCTTTTCTTTTCTTTTTTTTAGTAGAGATGGGGGCCTCATTATGTTGCTCAGGCCAGAGGGATTTTATTTATTTATTTATTTATTTATTTATTTATTTATTTATTTATTTATTTATTTATTTATTTGAGATGGAGCCTTGCTGTGTTGCCCAGGCTGGAGTGCAATGGCGCAATCTTGGCTCACTGCAACCTCCACCTCCCAGGTAGGCTAGAGGGATTTTTAAAACAAATTACTACC
The DNA here is from genome assembly GCF_009828535.3 of Hylobates moloch. Taxonomy (NCBI): domain Eukaryota; kingdom Metazoa; phylum Chordata; class Mammalia; order Primates; family Hylobatidae; genus Hylobates; species Hylobates moloch. The sequence goes on along the minus strand of NW_026653271.1, from coordinate 4,632 downwards.
TCAAGTCACTCATCTGCCCAAATGGCTCCCCATTATAAAAGCTAGTGGCCTTACAAGGCTTCATGTCCTCTCCCGACTCCTGCCTCACCTTCTACCCTTGCCCTTGGCCATGCCAATGCACAGATGTCTTTTAATATTCCTTGAACAACCCTAATATACACCCACCTCATTGCCTTTGCAGTTGTTATTTCTTCTGCCTAGAAAGTTCGTCCCCTAGAAATGCACAAGGATGACTCATTCTAGCCAAATATCGCTTCCAGAGAAGCCATCCTTGACCACCCGTCCAGAACAGCCTCCCCTCTGCACCCTCTTTCCCCTAACCCAGCATTATGCTAGATGTCTGCAGGTTTAGTTGTTGACCGTCTGACTCTCCACTGTAAGGTAAACTCCATCAAGGCGGAGACCTAGTCTGTTTACTCCCTGCTGAGTCCCCAGCTTCTAGAATATTGCCCAACACATTCGAAGTACTCTGTAAATATTTGTGAAAAAATTAAGTACGTAAAGTGGCTGGTCCAGAAATTGTCCTTCAGAAGCTATCCCTCCTGCCTTTCCCTGGGAGCCTTCAGAACAGCATGTTCTTGACCTTCCACTCTGCTCCACGAGGCTCAGACCATACCTGGGGTCAGTTGTGGGAAGTGTGTCTTAAGGAAGACCCTGTGGTATAACCAAAGATCAGTAGCCACGGGTGGCAATTGACCTTGATGCATGAACTTCTGTGAAAAGTAGGCTCTTGAGCCTGGAGAAGATCCCAATTGGGAATCACAGGATGGCTCTCTTCAAATAGCTGAAGAGGTGTTGTGTGGAATTAAAATTCTTGTTCTATGTGGCCAGAGATGGCAAATCCAGTGATAGAATTTTGTTTATTTATTTATTTTTTAAGACACAGGGTCTTGCTCTGTTGCCCAGGCTGGAGTTGCAGAGGCAGGATCATAGCTCACTATGACCTCAAACTCCTGGCCTCAGGGGAGCCTCTCACCTTGGCCTCCCAAAGCCCTGGGATTACAGGCATGCGTCACCGTGCCTGGCCAGTGATAGAATTTGCTAACAGTAATTGGCAGAGTGGAGTGGGTTGCCCTGGAATGATCAGGTTGGATCAGAGTTTATCAGACTGAGTTTGTGGACATGATCTCAGGGGCTGTGCGTTCTCTTACAAGCATATTCTGGATCATCTGGAGGAGGCCCTGAGATTATGTTTAATCCTCTTTGGGCTCCAGGTTGTCTTTTATTGTCACGGACTAATGAAAAAAAGAAAAGAAGGAGTGGGATTTAATATATACACGATGCATTGAAGACCAGGGAAAGCCAGATGACCGCCAGGCACTCAATAGAGTCAGAAAGGTTTCAGATTGAATAGAAAAAAATAGAAAAGTATACATAAACAGACCTCAAAAGAACCTATGAGGGGCTGGACATGGTGACTCACACCTGTAATTTCAGCACTTTGGGAAGCCAATGTGGGAGGGATCTCTTGAGCCCAGGAATTTTGAGACTAGCCTGGGCAACCTAGGGAGATCGCATCTCTATAAAAAATTTATAAATTAGCCAGGCATGGTGGACTACTACACGCCTGTGGTCCCAGCTACTTGGAAAGCTGAGGTGCGAGGATCACTTGAGCCTGGGAGGTCCATGTTGCAGTGAGTGGTGATCACGACACTGCACTCCAGCCTGGACAACACAGCAAGACCCTGTCTCAAAAAAAAAAAAAAAAAAACCTGCTAGGCCCTAGGCCCTTGTGCCATATTAGGTGATTATTTTTGTTTCAGCAAATCAACATCATCTTTCACATTAAATTAACATTGCTAATTTCAATTGCATTGGTTTTGTGGTCCTATTTGTATTTAGTTTGTAGATGTGTTGATTGCAAAATAGGCCCTGTAGTTGTCTGAGAATTATAACCATAAGGAGTTAATACCTAGTTTTATGATTGTAGTATTAGTCATGTTATAATAAAAGTAATTTAGGTCAACCCAATTTGGAAAAACACTGAATCATGCCTGAAGATCTTTTACTTCCTCTAGCCCCAAGTGTCTGCGATTATGCAAATCATGTGTAACAGTTGTGTGGCTATTACTGCAATATTGTTTGGGATATAGAAATCAAAATCTTTCACAGATTTAGCTTGTTTTAGCACAGTCTAGGTTCTCTTTGCAAGGGCTGCAGCCTCCGTTTTGGGAACTTCAGCCCAATTCTGTTACCCAGCAATCAGAGAGATTGCTAACTAAACTTTATTCTAAGTTTAACACCGTTGGTTGTGTTCTCGTTAACCTCAGAGAGGCCTGTTTTTCCTGAAAGTTAACTGGTCCCATTATTTGAAAGGAAATTTTAAAAACCTGAATACCTACAGGATTCAGATTCTATTAAAAAGCAAAAGTATACTTTGGGAATGGAGGAGTGGGGAAAGACAGAGAAACTAGAAATAATCTTCCCGTATAACAGCTTAAAGTGAATCTACCCTAATTATTGCCTCACTTGTTTTCCTTTTGCAGATATTTTTCCCACTTTTATATCATCTCAGTGCTGTGGAATGGCTTCCTGCTTTGGTGCCTTACTCAGTCTCTGTTCCTGGGAGCACCTTTTCCAAGCTGGCTTCATGGTTTGCTCAGAATTCTCGGGGCGGCACAGTTCCAGGGTAAGGGCTCCCTGGGCTTATGGCAATGCTGCATCCTGTTCCTGTCGTTCCTGTCTGCAAGGAAGCGGTTTTTGGCATTTTGTCTCCTCTCTCAGGCGCCTCCTCAGAAGGGCCTGGGAAGTGGAGGATGAGGGCAAAAAAGAGCTTTGCACGGTTCATTGCTGGATGGCCAAAGGGATGTCCCTAAGTCCTTCCCGGAGAAGGAGACAGAGCCAAGAGTTAGCGCTCCTGACTTCCCAGCAAGTGCTGTGCTGTGTGCAGAACTGGCTGTCCTCCCTCTGGTATTTTTAGTACTGTTGATAAATTTATAAAAAAGTCTTTACACAAAAGGGGAAAAGCTTTTAGGATCTGTCAGGTTTGTCTGGAAACATTTATCATTTATACTGTTCCAACCAAAATCATGACTTAGAACTCCAGAAATGTGATTTAAAAATTACTTTTTCAGTCAGGTGCAGTGGCTCATGCCTGTAATCCCAGCACTTTGGGAGGCCAAGGTGGGCAGATCACAAGGTCAGGAGATCGAGACCATCCTGGCTAACACGGTGAAACCCTGTCTATACTAAAAATACAAAAAAAAGTTAGCTGGGCCTGGTGGCGGGCACCTGTAGCCCTAGCTACTCGGGAGGCTGAGGCAGGAGAATGGCATGTACCCAAGAGGCAGAGCTTGCAGTGAGCCGAGATCGGGCCACTGCACTCCAGCCTGGGCAACAGAGCGAGACTCCGTTTCAAAAAAAAAAAATTACTTTTTAATTCATACCTGTAATCCCAGCACTTTGGGAGGCCAAGGCTGGCAGATCACTTGAGATCAGGAGTTCGAGACCAGCCTGGCCAATGTGGTGAAACCCCGACTCTACTAAAAATACAAAAATTAGCTGGGTGTGGTGGCAGGTGCTTGTAATCCCAGCTACTCAGGAGGCTGAGGCAGGAGAATCACTTGAACCTGGGAGGCGGAGGTTGCCATGAGCTAAGATTGAGCTACTACACTCCAGGCCTGGGCAACAGAGGGAGACTTCGTCTCAAAAAAATAAATAAATAAATGAATAAAATAATAAAAATTACTTTTTGATAAACGTGGGAAAAAAAGTTATGCTGCGACCTTTGGTAGTATAATAAAATTGACTAAACAGTTGTTGAACAGACGATTACAAAATAGCCTTTAAGTTTGCCATCCTCAGCATCAGGATGAAGAATATGTGGAACAGTTTTTTGTTGTTTTTTTTTTTTTTTCTGAGATGGAGTTTTGCTCTTCTTGCCCGGGCTGGAGTGCAATGGTGCGATCTTGGCTCACCGCAACCTCTGCCTCCCAGGTTCAAGCGATTCTCCTGCCTTAGCCTCCCGAGTAGCTGGGATTATAGGCATGCGCCACCACGCCCAGCTAATTTTGTATTTTTGGTAGAGAGATGGGGTTTCTCCATGTTGGTCAGGCTGGTCTCGAATTCCTGACCTCAGGTGATCCGCCCGCCTTGGCCTCCCAAAGTGCTGGGATTATAGGTGTGAGCCACTGCGCCCCGCCAGAACAGTTTTTAAAATAAAGAATTGAAGGTGAAAACTATGAAATGGCCTCAATTAAGGTCAGGCAGAGTGTGAGGGGCAGAATTAGAAACAAATTGTTCTAGTCTCATCTCTGTCCTTTGTTCCAGTGGCCAAAGCACCTAGAAACAATCCTTTTCTGTATAAACAGAGAAACTGGTTGCAAAAGATGACAATCAGAAGAGCAAACCCCGGCTGGGTGTGGTGGTTCATGCCTGTTATCCCAGCACTTTGGGAGGCCGAGGTGGGCAGATCACTTGAGGTCAAGAGTTCAAGACCACCTTAGCCAACATGGTGAAATCCCGTTTCTACTAAAAATACAAAAATCAGCTGGGTGTGCTGGCACATGCCTGTAACCCCAGCTACTTGGTAGGCTGAGGAGAGGGAATCGCTTGAACCCAAGAGGCAGAGGTTGCAGTGAGCCAAGATTGTGCCATTGCACTCTAGCCTAAGAGGACAGAGCGAGACTCCAC
>NW_026653270.1:9254-14603 GCF_009828535.3 Hylobates moloch | reverse complement strand
AGACAGCTGAATTTGTGGTCTCACGAAAATCCGCTCTTCTGCAGCCACCGCTGCTGACACCCAGCCAAACAGGGTCTGGAGTGGACCTCTAGTAAACTCCAACAGACCTGCAGCTGAGAGTCCTGTCTGGTAGAAGGAAAACTAACAAACAGAAAGGACATCAACACCAAAAACTCATCTGTACATCACCATCACCAAAGACAAAAAGTAGATAAAACCACAAAGATGGGGAAAAAACAGAGCAGAAAAACTGGAAACTCTAAACAACAGAGCACCTCTCCTCCTCCAAAGGAACGCAGTTCCTCACCAGCAACGGAACAAAGCTGGATGGAGGATGACTTTGATGAGTTGAGAGAAGAAGGCTTCAGACGATCAAAGTACTCTGAGCTACGAGAGGAAATTCAAAACAATAGCAAAGAAGTTAAAAACTTTGAAAAAATATTAGAAGGATGGATAACTAGAATAACCAATGGAGAGAAGGGCTTAAAGGAGCTGATGGAGCTGAAAGCCAAGTTTCGAGAACTATGCGAAGATTGCAGAAGCCTCAGTAGCAGATGCGATCAACTGGAAGAAAGGGTATCGCTGATGGAAGATGAAATGAATGAAATGAAGAGAGAAGGGAAGTTTAGAGAAAAAAGAATAAAAAGAAATGAACAAAGCCTCCAAGAAATTTGGGACTATGTGAAAAGACCAAACCTACGTCTGATTGGTGTACCTGAAAATGATGGGGAGAATGGAACCAAGTTGGAAAACACTCTGCAAGATATTATCCAGGAGAACTTCCCCAATCTAGCAAGGCAGGCCAGCATTCAGATTCAGGAAATACAGAGAACGCCACAAAGATACTCCTCGAGAAGGGCAACTCCAAGACACATAATTGTCAGATTCACCAAAGTTGAAATGAAGGAAAAAATGTTAAGGGCAGCCAGAGAGAAAGGTCGGGTTACCCACAAAGGGAAGCCCATCAGACTAACAGCTGATCTCTCAGCAGAAACTCTACAAGCCAGAAGAGAGTGGGGGCCGATATTCAACATTCTTAAAGAAAAGAATTTTCAACCCAGAATTTCCTATCCCGCCAAACTAAGCTTCATAAGTGAAGGAGAAATAAAATACTTTACAGACAAGCAAATGCTGAGTGATTTTGTCACCACCAGGCCTGCCCTAAAAGAGCTCCTGAAGGAAGCACTAAACATGGAAAGGAACAACCGGTACCAGCCACTGCAAAAACATGCCAAATTGTAAAGACCATCGAGGCTAGGAAGAAACAATAGCAACTAACGAGCAAAATAACCAACTAACATCATAATGACAGGATCACATTCACACATAACAATATTAACGTTAAATGTAAATGGGCTAAATGCTCCAATCAAAAGACACAGACTGGCAAACTGGATAAGGAGTCAGGACCCATCAGTGTGCTGTATTCAGGAAACCCATCTCACGTGCAGAGACACACATAGACTCAAAATAAAGGGATGGAGGAAGATCTATCAAGCAACTGGAAAACAAAAAAAGGCAGGGGTTGCAATCCTAGTCTCTGATAAAATAGACTTTAAACCAACAAAGATCAAAAGAGACAAAGAAGGCCATTACATAATGGTAAAGGGATCAATTCAACAAGAAGAGCTAACTATCCTAAATATATATGCACCCAACACAGGAGCACCCAGATTCATACAGCAGGTCCTCAGTGACCTACAAAGGGACTTAAACTCCCACACAATAATAATGGGAGATTTTAACACCCCACTGTCAGCATTAGACAGATCAACGAGACAGAAAGTTAACAAGGATATCCAGGAATTGAACTCAGCTCTACATAAAGTGGACCTAATAGACATCTACAGAACTCTCCACCCCAAGTCAACAGAATATACATTTTTTTCAGCACCACACCACACCTATTCCAAAATTGACCACATAGTTGGAAGTAAAGCTCTCCTCAGCAAATGTAAAAGAACAGAAATTATAACAAACTGTCTCTCAGACCACAGTGCAATCAAACTAGAACTCAGGATTAAGAAACTCACTCAAAACCGCTCAACTACATGGAAACTGAACAACCTGCTCCTGAATGTCTATTGGGTACATAATGAAATGAAGGCAGAAATAAAGATGTTCTTTGAAACCAACGAGAACAAAGACACAACCTACCAGAATCTCTGGGACACATTCAAAGCAGTCTGTAGAGGGAAATTTATAGCACTAAATGCCCACAAGAGAAAGCAGGAAAGATCCAAAATTGACACCCTAACATCACAATTAAAAGAACTAGAAAAGCAAGAGCAAACACATTCAAAAGCTAGCAGAAGGCTAGAAATAACTAAAATCAGAGCAGAACTGAAGGAAATAGAGACACAAAAAACCCTTCAAAAAATTAATGAATCCAGGAGCTGGTTTTTTGAAAAGATCAACAAAATTGATGGACCGCTAGCAAGACTAATAAAGAAGAAAAGAGAGAAGAATCAAATAGATGCAATAAAAAACGAAAAAGGGGATATCACCACCGATCCCACAGAAATACAATCTACCATCAGAGAATACTACAAACACCTCTATGCAAATAAGCTAGAAAATCTAGAAGAAATGGATAAATTCCTCGACAAATACACCCTCCCAAGACTAAACCAGGAAGAAGTTGAATCTCTGAATAGACCAATAACAGGTTCTGAAATTGTGGCAATAATCAATAGCTTACCAACCAAAAAGAGTCCAGGACCTGACGGATTCACAGCTGAATTCTACCAGAGGTACAAGGAGGAACTGGTACCATTCCTTCTGAAACTATTCCAATCGATAGAAAAAGAGGGAATCCTCCCTAACACATTTTATGAAGCCAGCATCATCCTGATACCAAAACCTGGCAGAGACATAACCAAAAAAGAGAATTTCAGACCAATATCCTTGATGAACATTGATGCAAAAATCCTCAATAAAATACTGGCAAACCAAATCCAGCAGCACATCAAAAAGCTTATCCACCATGATCAAGTGGGCTTCATCCCTGGGATGCAAGGCTGGTTCAACATACGCAAATCAATAAATGTAATCCAGCATATAAACAGAACCAAAGACAAAAACCACATGATTATCTCAATAGATGCAGAAAAGGCCTTTGACAAAATTCAACAACCCTTCATGCTAAAAACTCTCAATAAATTAGGTATTGATGGGACGTATCTCAAAATAATAAGAGCTATCTATGACAAACCCACAGCCAATATCATACTGAATGGGCAAAAACTGGAAGCATTCCCTCTGAAAACTGGCACAAGACAGGGATGCCCTCTCTCACCGCTCCTTTTCAACATAGTGCTGGAAGTTCTGGCCAGAGCAATCAGGCAGGAGAAGGAAATAAAGGATATTCAATTAGGAAAAGAGGAAGTCAAATTGTCCCTGTTTGCAGATGACATGATTGTATATCTAGAAAACCCCATTGTCTCAGCCCAAAATCTCCTTAAGCTGATTAGCAACTTCAGCAAAGTCTCAGGATACAAAATTAATGTACAAAAATCACAAGCATTCTTGTACACCAATAACAGACAAACAGAGAGCCAAATCATGAGTGAACTCCCATTCACAATTGCTTCAAAGAGAATAAAATACCTAGGAATCCAACTTACAAGGGATGTGAAGGACCTCTTCAAGGAGAACTACAGACCACTGCTCAATGAAATAAAAGAGGATACAAACAAATGGAAGAACATTCCATGCTCATGGGTTGGAAGAATCAATATCGTGAAAATTGCCATACTGCCCAAGGTAATTTATAGATTCAATGCCATCCCCATCAAGCTACCAATGACTTTCTTCACAGAATTGGAAAAAACTACTTTAAAGTTCATATGGAACCAAAAAAGAGCCCGCATCGCCAAGTCAATCCTAAGCCAAAAGAACAAAGCTGGAGGCATCACGCTTCCTGACTTTAAACTATACTACAAGGCTACAGTAACCAAAACAGCATGGTACTGGTACCACAACAGGGACATAGATCAATGGAACAGAACAGAGCTCTCAGAAATGATGCCACATAGCTACAACTATCTGATCTTTTACAAACCTGACAAAAACAAGAAATGGGGAAAGGATTCCCTATTTAATAAATGGTGCTGGGAAAACTGGCTAGCCATATGTAGAAAGCTGAAACTGGATCCCTTCCTTACACCTTATACAAAAATTAATTCAAGATGGATTAAAGACTTATATGTTAGACCTAAAACCATTAAAATCCTACAAGAAAACCTAGGCAATACCATTCAGGACATAGGCGTGGGCAAGGACTTCATGTCTAAAACACCAAAAGCAATGGCAACAAAAGCCAAAATCGACAAATGGGATCTCATTAAACTAAAGAGCTTCTGCACAGCAAAAGAAACTATCATCAGAGTGAACAGGCAACCTACAGAATGGGAGAAAATTTTTGCAACCTACTCATCTGACAAAGGGCTAATATCCAGAATCTACAATGAACTCAAACAAATTTACAAGAAAAAAACAAACAACCCCATCAAAAAGTGGGCAGAGGACATGAACAGACACTTCTCAAAAGAAGACATTTATGCAGCCGAAAAACACATGAAGAAATGCTCATCATCACTGGCCATCAGAGAAATGCAAATCAAAACCACAGTTAGATACCATCTTACACCAGTTAGAATGGCCATCATTAAAAAATCAGGAAACAACAGGTGCTGGAGAGGATGTGGAGAAATAGGAACACTTTTACACTGTTGGTGGGACTGTAAACTAGTTCAACCATTGTGGAAGTCAGTGTGGCGATTCCTCAGGGATCTCGAACTAGAAATACCATTTGACCCAGCCATCCCATTACTGGGTATATACCCAAAGGACTATAAATCATGCTGCTATAAAGACACATGCCCACGTATGTTTATTGCGGCACTATTCACAATAGCAAAGAGTTGGAACCAACCCAAATGTCCAAATGTCCAACAACGATAGAATGGATTAAGAAAATGTGGCACATATACACCATGGAATACTATGCAGCCATAAAAAATGATGAGTTCATGTCCTTTGTAGGGACATGGATGAAACTGGAAAACATCATTCTCAGTAAACTATCGCAAGGACAAAAAACCAAACACCGCATGTTCTCACTCATAGGTGGAAATTGAACAATGAGAACTCATGGACACAGGAAGGGGAACATCACACTCCGGGGACTGTTGTGGGGTGGGGGGAGGGGGGAGGGACAGCATTAGGAGATACACCTGATGCTAAGTGACGAGTTAATGGGTGCAGGAAATCAACATGGCACATGGATACATATGTAACAAACCTGCACATTGTCACATTGTGCACATGTACCCTAAAACCCTAAAG
>NW_026653270.1:0-9154 GCF_009828535.3 Hylobates moloch | reverse complement strand
CTATACTACAAGGCTACAGTAACCAAAACAGCATGGTACTGGTACCAAAACAGAGATATAGATCAATGGAACAGAACAGAGCCCTCAGAAATAATGCCACATATCTACAACTATCTGATCCTTGACAAACCTGACAAAAACAAGAAATGGGGAAAGGATTCCCTATTTAATAAATGGTGCTGGGAAAACTGGCTAGCCATATACAGAAAGCTGAAACTGGATCCCTTCCTTATACCCTATACAAAAATTAATTCAAGATGGATTAAAGACTTAAATGTTAGACCTAAAACCATAAAAACCCTAGAAGAAAACCTAGGCAATACCATTGAGGACATAGGCATGGGCAAGGACTTCATGTCTAAAACACCAAAAGCAATGGGAACAAAAGCCAAAATTGACAAATGGGATCTAATTAAACTAAAGAGCTTCTGCACAGCAAAAGAAACTACCATTAGAGTGAACAGGCAACCTACAGAATAGGAGAAAATTTTTGCAACCTCCTCATCTGACAAAGGGCTAATATCCAGAATCTACAATGAACTCAAACAAATTTACAAGAAAAAAACAAACAACCACATCAAAAAGCGGGCGAGGGATATGAACAGACACTTCTCAAAAGAAGATATTTATGCAGCCAAAAGACACATGAAAAAATGCTCATCATCACTGGCCATCAGAGAAATGCAAAATCAAAACCCCAGTGAGATACCCTCTCACACCAGTTAGAATGGCCATCATTAAAAAGTCAGGAAACAACAGGTCCTGGAGAGGATGTGGAGAAATAGGAACACTTTTACACTTTTACACTGTTGGTGGGACTGTAAACTAGTTCAACCATTGTGGAAGTCAGTGTGGCGATTCCTCAGGGATCTAGAACTAGAAATACCATTTGACCCAGCCATCCCATTACTGAGTATATACCCAAAGGATTATAAAACGTGCTGCTACAAAGACACATGCACACGTATGTTTATTGTGGCACTATTCACAGTAGCAAAGACTTGGAACCAACCCAAATGCCCATCAATGATAGACTGGATAAAGAAAATGTGGCACATATACACCATGGAATACTATGCAGCCATAAAAAAGGATGAGTTCATGTCCTTTGTAGGGACATGGATGAAGCTGGAAACCATCATTCTCAGCAAACTATCGCAAGGACAAAAATCCAAACACCGCATGTTCTCACTCATAGGTGGGAATCAAACAATGAGAACACATCGGCACAGGAAGGGGAACATCACACACTGGGGCCTGTCGTGGGGTGAGGGGAGTGGGGAGGGATAGCATTAGGAGATATACCTAATGTTAAATGAAGAGTTAATGGGTGCAGCACACCAACATGGCACATGTATACATATGTAACTAACCTGCCCATTGTGCACATGTACCCTAAAACCTAAAGTATAATTTAAAAAATAAATAAATAAAATAAAATAAAATAAAAAAGCTTGAGGTGACAGATATCCCATTTACCCTGTGTGATTATGACACATTGTATGCCTGTATCAAAATATCTCATGTATCCCATAAATATATACACCATGTATCCATAAAATTAAGATAAAATATAACACACATGTATTATCTTACAATTTCAGTCCAAGCATCTAAAGGAGAGGTTCAATATGAATCCAAATTGTTTTAAGCATATGAATAGGTGTCAAGAAACATCAATTGAACACTTAATATATGCAATGTCCTGTATCATACATTGTAGAGAACTAAAATAAATAAACCATAGTCCACGCTTTCAAAGAGCTGACATTCTAGCAGAAGAGAAAGAGGGACATAGTTACAAATCACTATAATAATGTAGAATGCAACAAACATTGCTGAAAAAAATTATAGATGACACAAACAAATGGAAACACATCCCATGCTTGTGGATGAGTCAAATCAATATTGTGAAAATGACCACACTGCCAGAAGCAATCTACAAATTCAATGCAATTCCCATCAAAATACCACCATCATTCTTCACAGAACTAGAAAAAAACAATTCTAAAATTCATGTGGAACCAAAAAAGAGCCTGCATAGCCAAAGCAAGACTAAGCAAAAAGAACAAATCTGGAGGCATCACATTGCCCGACTTCAAACTATACCATAAGGCCATAGTCACCAAAACAGCATGGTACTTGTATGAAAATAGACACATAGACCAATGGAAGAGAAGAGAGAACCCAGAAATAAACCCAAACACTTACAGCCAACTGATCTTTGACAAAGCAAACAAAAAAATAAAGTGGAAAAAAGGCACCCTATTCGACAAATGGTGCTGTGATAATTGGCAAGCCACATGTAGGAGAATGTAACTGGATCCTCATCTCTCATCTTACACAAAAATCAATTCAAGATAAATCAAGGACTTAAATCTAAGACCTGAAACTATAAAAATTCAAGAATGTAACATTGGAAAAACCCTTATAGACATTGGCTTAGGCAAAAATTTCATGACCAAGAACCCAAAAGCAAATGCAACAAAAAACAAAGCTAAATAGGTGGGACTTAATTAAACTAAAGAATGTTTGCACAGCAAAAGAAATGGTCAGCAGAGTAAATAGACAACCTAAACAATGAGAGAAAATCTTCGCAATCTATACATCCATCAAAAGACTAATATCAGGAATCTACAAGGGACTCAAACCAATTAGCAAGAAAAATATAAACAACCCCATCAAAAAGTGGGCTAAAGACATGAATCAACAACTCTCAACAAAAGATATACGAATGACCAACAAGCATATGAAAAAATGCTCAATATCACTAATGATCAGGGAAATGCAAAACCACAATGCACTACCACCTTGCTCCTACAAGAATGGCCATAATCAAAAAAATAAAAAAAATCCATGTTGGCATGGATGTGGTGAAAAGGGAACACTTCTACACTGTTGGTGGGAATGTAAACTAGTACAACCACTATGGAGGACAGTGTGGATATCCCTTAAAGAACTAAAAGTAGAACTACCATTTGATCTAGCAATCTCACTACTAGGTATTTCCCCAGACGAAAAGAAGACATTATATGAAAAAGATACTTGCACATGCATATTTATAGCCACAAAATCTGCAATTGCAAAAATGTGATACCAGCCCAAATGCCCATCAATCAATGAGTGAATAAAGAAAATGTGGCATATATATATACCATAGAATACTATTCAGCCATAAAAAGGAATGAAATAATGGCATTTGCAGCGACCTTGATGGAATTGGAGAACATTATTCTAAGTGAAGTAACTCAAGAATGGGAAACCAAACATTGTATGATCTCACTAATAAGTGGGAGCTAAGTTATGAGGATGCAAAGGCATATGAATGATATAATGGACTTTGGGGACTCTGCAGGAAAGGGTTGGGGGAGGGAGGAAGGATAAAATACTGCACATTGGCTACAGTGTACACTGCTTGGGTAATGGGTGCACCGAAATCTCAGAATCACCATCAAATAATTTATTCCTGTAACCAAGCACCATTTGTTCCCCAAAAGCCTATTGAAATAAAATAATAAAAAATATTTAAAATAACAAATTAAAAAATAAAAGTTATAATAGAAAAATCAAAAAGAAAAGTGGTTGGAGCATAGAGGATGGTAAAGTTATAAAATAGTAGAGTTGTAAGTAGGTGATCATTCCCAAAGAATGGACTGCAGAACGGTCATGAGGAATGTGAAAAGACAAAGAACAAATCTGAGAGCAAGCAGGCCAAGGACAGCACACCAGCTTTCATCTAATCTGGGTTATCAGCCCTTGCTGTCTCAAAGAAGAGCTGTGAAAACACAACATATTGAAGAGGACACAGAGCAACCAGGATCTCAGACATTCATGATAGGAGAATATAACGATGCAACCACTTTGAAAAACTGGAAGTTCCATAAAAAAATGAAACATACATCACCCCCCACATCCCAGAAGTTCTACTCCTAGGTGTTTGTTTAAGGGAAATGAAATCTTATGACAACAAAAAGCTTCCACAAGAAGTTTCATGGCAACTTTGCATATAATAGCCAAAAACTAGAAACAACCCTGATGTCCATCAACAGGTGAATGGATCAATAAAATGTGATACAGTTATACAATGAAATACTAGTCGGTAATATAAAGGAAAAATAGATTATAAATAGATAGATAGATAATCGAGACAGATAGATATGCATGCAACAAGGATGAATCTCAACATTGTGCTGAGTGAAAGGGAAGAGTTGACTTAAGATCTGAGCATTTCATTGCATGTAAGTTGTATCTTATATCTATCAGATTCCTATCAGGAGACAGAACCACACAGTAATTTGAACAGGGGAAGTTTAATATAAAAAATTATTAACTATAAATGGGAATTACCTACTAATAGATAAAGACAAGCTTAAAGGATAAATACATAGAAAACATACACAGCAATCAATACCTCTAGCACTGAAGCACAGCACCTAGGCATGAATCAAATACAGAAGAGGCCTCCAGAGCTGAAATCCAAACTTTCACTGGGAAGGACACCATCTACCTGTATGTGGATGGTGGTGAAGTTCATGCAGATGCCATGCTGGTAGAACTTACTGAGAAGCTGCCTTCTGGGATGCTGAAGGAAGCCCTCAACAAGGTGTTGTACCTCAGAACTCACTGCAAAGCCTCCCACAGAGATGGTGAGCTGGGAAACTACTTCCTTGGTGGCTAGGTGAAGCTGCCCACAGAAAGATGCCATGCTGCAGAGCTCACTGAGAAACTACCCATAGGGGTGGCCCAATAGGAAGCAATCCCCTGGGGTGCTAGGGAATGCTGCCCATGGGGAAGTAAGTATCAGCCAATTGTCCTATATGCTCCTGACTGTCATGCACTGCAGAAGCAATCACACAGAGCACACTAGGAACCAGAAGAAAAGCCCTTTCATCCTCCAGCATACCTCCAGTGCCCTCTAGTGACAAAATTTAACATTGTGCCAGCTGATAATGAAAAAATGCTTCAGTATCACAAGCAGGGCAATGAAGGATAGATCTAAAACTGAGAGGCAACAGATATATAACTAACACATGCCTCAAGGAGATGAAGTAGGGGGCGGGAGGAGAAGAGGAAGAAGAGGAGAAGGAGGAAGAAGAGAAGGTCATCTGTGGGATTTAAGGTATTATGGAAGATCAAAGACTTAAACAGAATAGATATAACTGGCTAAACATGAACAATAAATGATAGCTGGTGAAACTTGAGTATTTGCAAAGAGTGTACTAGGCACAGTATTTCATTTAGTAAAATATTTCTAGAAGTTAGTTATTGTTATTCTCATTTTGGTGAAGAAACTGGGACTCAAAGGGGATGGACAACTTTGATAGTAATAGACCCAAAATTTTCACCCAGAACTCTGACTCCAAAGCCTCACTACATTGCATCTCATTGATGATATATAATCATGCCAATGCCAAAATGGAAAGTCAAGATTCTGGTCCCCCCAGTAATTGCATTTATACTTATCCCTAAGTCTGCCATTGAATACAAGAAGCTACAGGACTGGTTTCAAGTGGTGCTACATTTTTATAATCTTAGTGCAGAACTGGAAAGAGCAATTAGCCCATTCACCCCAGACTAACATCTGGCATGAAGTGAATTGCTTCTGTAGACAGTAAACGAAAATAGGCTGGTATTTTTTTCTAAGTCAACTTTAAGACAGCTTTTCAAACAAACACACATTGCCTTTATTCCCAGGAAAAAAAAAAAACAGAAACTCTGACTAATAGTCCCTGGCTGTTATAATTTTGATGCTTAATATACTTCTATCTATGTAAGCCTTATCACATACCTTTCTACTAAGGCAAGGAATAGTGAATAACATCAATTATATCATGATTGTTTCTCTTATAAAGTTAACTAATATTAATAATGGTTATTTATATTGGAGTTACCATTATCATTACCTTATATCATTCAATACTTATTCTGAAAGTCAAAGAATTATATTGAGGGTGGAGAGGTACTTGGAATGGTCTTGTATAATCACCAGTGACCTATGAGTGCATGGTGAACTATTAAAAAAATAAGCTAATGCTCTCTACTCAATTATTATGCCATAACTGAATCATAATATTTATTCACTTTCTCCCTGAATGACTTCATCCAATTTCTAGGCTTTACATATCTATGCTGATAATTTCCAGATTCGTATTTTCAGCACTGAACTCTCTCATGATCCAGATTTCTTACATCTTATCGACTACTCAGATCTCAAATATGCTTCTCAGATTTAACAATTCCAAAACAGAACTTTCTGTCTGTTTTCCTCCAGTCTTTTAGAGCTAATGAATGGCATTATTATCCACCTACTTGCTCAAGCTGAAAACCTAGAAGTCATTCTTGATTCTTTCATTTCCCTTATCACCCAAATCCAATTAATCAGCTAGTCACACTATCCCTACCTCAAATAATGTATTAATATATCCATTTCTTTCTAGCTACACTGCCATCTTCCTAGTCCAATTTACTATCATTTCTCATTTAGACTATTGATATAGAACTGCTCACCTTGCTTATACCTATGACTGTCCTCAATTCATTCACATTACTGCATGCTGCCAAAAACTATCCAAAAGATTCTTAGTGCATTAAGAATAAAATGCACACTCTTTATCATGGCCTATTAGTTCAACCCCTAATTGCCTCCCTGTATCAGGATTCAATCAGAAAAGAGGTCCACTATAAGTTATACAGAATAAAGTTTATCATAAGGGTTTGACATTGAGCCCCTAACAATTGTGAGAGCTAGTAATGATTCTATATAAGGATGTTGCTTCTATATCTGACGCTGGACTGGAAAGAAGGATGAATGGGAAATGTGAAGTGGGGAGAGCAAGAATGAGCTGAAACCTGCAAGGATGAGCTGGAGCTCATGAATATGAACTAGAACTTGTATCTATCTTTTGCTACATTCAGGCCTAAATTTCAACATTGTGGGTGACTTGCAGAGGAAGCTAACACTCTTTATCATAGATTTAGGCCACATACCTGGCCTAGGATTAGGAGGAGCTAAAGAAGGTGTTTCATCAGCAGTTGAAGTAGCTGTAGGCTTGGCTGCTGTCCCGTGCCACTAATGTGAGCCAACAGAGCAGAGACAATGTGTATGAACTGTAGCAGAACCTGACTGAACACAAACCATCTGAACACAAACGCAACTGATGCTTTACTTATGCCTCCCAAATCTCATGCAAATTTTTCTTGTCACCACCCCTAAACAGAACTACACGGGAAAGGGAATTCTTGTAAATGTAGTTCCAGCTTAGCTAGGTTAACAAAGTATAAAGCCACTACTAACCACTCTTGTCAATGTAGCCCAACCATACTTCTTTTAACCATACCTAATTTCCAAATAAAAATAAATTATGCTTCTGTCTCACATAATGCAACTATCCTTCGTAAAACTGAAAATATGTTAAACTTCTCAAGGGTCTATAAAATTTCTTTGTATATTTTTGCATAGTACTTATTCTTCTTGTAGCTGAGTCACACTCTCCCTTTGATATTCTGTAATTTAAACACTGAGCTATAAGAAGTGGTTCACTGATAAATGTTTAGCAACCAGTTCTCCAAAGGGGAAAAAGCCCTTACATAGATTTTGCCAGTTTCTATGGTATTAATACTCCCACCATGGCCAGTTTTATCTCACCAAATGTGATATCACTGAACACAGAGTTAGGAAGAGGTAGGCGGTTGCACATCAATATGTAGTAGTTCCATTATACAGATACAGTATACATAAATAACTTCCAGAGTACAGATAATACTAAACTATCATAAAATGATTAAAAAATGTGAGATTTTGGGAGCTGGAAAGTCTATCTGTAGGGCAAACTTACAGGTTGGAAATTTAGGTAAGAGTTGACGTTGCAGTCTTCAATCTTAAATCGGCAGGGCAGACCAGCAGGTGGGAAACTGACAGTGTTTTTACATCACAGTATTGAGACAGAATTCCTCGTTTTCCAAGAAACCCCAATTTTTGTTCTTAAGGACTTCAACTGATTGTATGGAATGCACCCATTTCATGAAAGGTAATCTTCTGTACTTGAAATCAACTGATTGCAAATGTTTGCCATGTTTATAAAATAGCTTCACGGCAACATTTTTACTAGTGGTTGACAAAATAACTGGGCAGTAGCCTAGCCAAGATGACAGATAAAATTTACCTTCACACCATCTGAATGCAATTGCTCTTAATTGTCTTTACTAACAAATATAGGGAAAAAGGCATCCATCAGTTCAAGTGCTTCATGCCACGTGTCAGATGATATGTGTTTATTTGTTCCTGTTGAGAGACAATTCTCTAGGGATCTCTCACATTTCTACACCTTATGTATTACCTTTTGTTATGCACTATCTTTTCAAGAATGTTTGCTTAAAAACATCAAAAGCAATTGCAACAAAAGCAAAAATTGGCAAACGGGACCTGATTAAACTAAAGAGCTTCTGCACAGCTAAAGAAACTATATCAGGGGGTGGAGCCAAGATGGCCGAATAGGAACAGCGCCAGTCTCCAGCTCCCAGCCCCAGCGACAAAGAAGACAGATGATTTCTGCATTTCTGCTTGAGGTACCGGTTTCATCTCACTAGGGAGTGCCTAACAGTGGGTGCAGGACAGTCGGTGAAGCGCACTGTGCGCGAGCCGAAGCAGGGCGAGGCATTACCTCACTCGGGAAGCGCAAGGGGTCAGGGAGTTCCCTTTCCTAGTCAAAGAAAGGGGAAACAGACGGCACCTGGAATATCGGGTCAGTCCCACCCCAATACTGCGCTTTTCCAACGGGCCTGGAAAACGGCACACTAGGAGATTGTGTCCCGCACCTGGCTCGGAGGGTCCTGTGCCCACGGAGTCTCGCTGATTGCTAGCACAGCAGTCTGAGATCAAGCTGCAAGGCGGCAGCGAGGCTGGGGGAGGGGCGCACACCATTGCCCAGGCTTGCTTAGGTAAACAAAGCAGCCAGGAAGCTCGAACTGGATGGAACCCACCACAACTCAAGGAGGCCTGCCTGCCTCTATAGGCTCCACCTCTGGGGGCAGGGCACAGACAAACGAAAACTCAGCAAGAACCTTCACAGACTTAAAGGTCCCTGTCTGACTGACAGCTTTGAAGAGAGTAGTGGTTCTCCCAGCACGCAGCTGGAGATCTGAGAACGGACAGACT